>NC_052499.1:55470885-55745364 GCF_016617805.1 Bactrocera tryoni
TTAAAAGACAGTTAACACAGTTTCTTCAAGTAATTTCTTTTATTTTTCCAAATTCATTATATGAAAATTGCTCAACTTCAATAAAATACTCATAAATAGGATTCGACAATATCATTATTTGATGGGCATAGAGCATTTATGGACTTCTCATAATTTTCATGATGGTAATATTATAAGGCTACGAGTGTTGAAGAGACAACTACGCTCATTAGTTGATATAAAAGAGGCGAATTACATCTAAACATAAATGCGGTTAAGATCGCCATGTGATTCGTCTATTTACTGATTCTATCTTTAGAACCTCAGGTATTACCATGAATATGGATATCTTGAGTGTACTGTACTATCATATTTCCATGAGTTGCTCCAACTCAGTTAACATTTAGGCAGGCGGCAGACTTTGCGATCAAAAAAGATTACATAAAAACATAAAAAAATATACATATATCATATATATACATATATATAAAATACGCATGCGTTTTACTCACACTCTACTGTAGGACGGTGGTTCGCCCAATGGCAGGTCACAACCCAACCTACCGATAACGCGCTTTAAACGCTATAAAATTGACCAATACGGACAGCAAACGACGCCATATTTTTTCCGCTCTTTTGACATTTCTCTTCATTGAGGTTTTGTTATTTCATCATGGAAAGGTATATGATCCGACAACGAGTAGAAATTATTAAAATTTACTACCGAAATTCGGAGTCAGTGGCCACAACTTTAAGAGCGCTACGTCCAATTTATGGTGGTCATAATTGTCCTGTCAGATCAACAATTGAGCGTCTAGTGGTAAAATTTGAATCCACACACACAGTTCTAAATCCTTCCGTACTAGTGAGTCAAATAAGTGACGCAAATCAGTCTCTCACACGTCGTTCTCAAGCGTTGAGCTTCTCTGTGACGTCGTTGTGCGAATTTTGCGAAAAGATTTTGACCTACATCCTTACAAGATTCAATTGAAGCAAGAACTGAAGCCTTTTGACCTCCATAATCGTCGTATGTTCTTGAATTAGGCTGAGCAACAACTTGAAAATGATCAGGATCTTCATCGAAAAATTATCTTTAGCGATGAAGCTCATTTCTGGATGAATGGCCTCGCCAATAATCAAAATATGCGTTATTGGTCAGGCAGCAATTCACAGGTACTTCATGAGTCACCCTTGCATCGCCCAAAAATTATGCTTTGGTCGTGCGATTTGACGCCTATTAGGCTATTTCCTGTAGAGCTACGCCTAGTCTATGGTCTATGCCAACAAGCCAGCGACGATTGATGATTTTTTTTCGAATATCGAACGTGAAGTTGCAGCCATGCTTGAACCGTCGAAAAAAGGGTGCAGGGTCTGGACTTCTGCAAGCGTGCCCGTGGTGGCCACGCAAAAGATCTCAAGTTCCATATATAATGGCATCAAATGTACTTTCACAGGAAGAAAGAATTTCACTGATATGCCAAACCGTTTTTGTTATACTCTCGCAACAATGTTGCTATTAACGGTTGTTTGTAAGTCCTGAAGAGTCATTTATATATACCAAAGTGATCAGGGCGACGAGTAGAGTCGAAATCCGGATGTCTGTCTGTCCGTCCGTCCGTCTGTCCGTCCGTCCGTTCAAGCTGTAACTGGAGTAAAAATTGAGATATCATGATGAAACTTGGTACACGTATTCCTTGGCTCCATAAGAAGGTTAAGTTCGAAGATGGGCAAAATCGGCCCACTGTCACGCCCACAAAATGGCGGAAACCGAAAACCTATAAAGTGTCATAACTAAGCCATAAATAAAGATATTAAAGTGAAATTTGGCACAAGGGATCGCATTAGGGAGGGGCATATTTGGACGTAATTTGGAAAAGTGGGCGTGGCCCCGCCCCCTACTAAGTTTTTTGTACATATCTCGGAAATTTCCTATACTCAACCAAACTCTAAGCCTTTTCTTCAGGCATTTCCATATACAGTTCAAAAATGGAAGAAATCCGATAATAACCAACATACAAACGTTAGAAACACTAAAATTTTACAAAAAACGGAAGAAATGGCAGAAGGAAGCTGCACCCAGGCCTTTTTAAAAATTGAAAATGGGCGTGTGGCCTCGCTTACTTATGGACCAAAAACCATATCTCAGGAACTACAAGACCGATTTCAATGAAATTCGGTATATAATATTTTCTTAACACCCTAATGACATGTACGAAATATGGGTGAAATCGGTTCACAACCACGCCTTCTTCCAATATAACGCTATTTTGAATTCCATCTGATGCCTTCTGTGTATAATATATACATTAGGAACTAATGATGATAGCGGAATAAAACTTTATACAAATACGGTATTTGAAAAATATGTAAATGACGTATAATGAAATCTCGGTTATCACTTTATCATGCGAGAGTATAAAATGTCCGGTGACACCCGAACTTAGCCCTTCCTTACTTGTTTTATTTAGCGTTCTTGTACCACTCTTATTGAAAACCCTGTAATAGATAACAAGGATTTAGATATTGCTAAATCATTCCAACCATCTATTAGAGTGTGGGTATGGTACAATGGGTATTTTCGTACATAGCATTTGTATGGAGGATGGACCATAACTTTCAAGCATATGTACTGAGTATGTCTTACAATTCGCTACACACGAAGTACACTCAAATTTACAAGTATGCTGTTTACTTCCACAACACTGTATTGCTAAAATCTCACTGCCACATAATAATTTACCAAAATTTTGACAAGTGCAAATGGAAAAACAGCGGCCAAACTCTTTGCTCACAGCGCAACAACGATCACAACAACAATGCTGCACGCAATTCGAAATTTTTTGAGTTGAATTTTCAAAAATGTATTTTTGACTACTCAGTCGCTTCAGCAGCCACTACGAGAGCGGTACGCAAGACCGAACAGAGCGCGTGTAATTTTTGCCCGAGTTTCCACAATTCCATTTTCCAAATACATATATACCCATATACATATATATGTATTTACAATAAGGTGTTGTATAGAAAATTATGACTTCGCAAAGAGTTGTGAAATTGTGAAAATGCCCTATTTGTGCGCAATTTTAGTGTTGAAGTGCGAGTTTTGAAAGGAGGCAAAAGCAGTTCAGCAACAAAATCACGCGGTTGTTTCATAATAGTTTTCGAAAACGCCAATTTAACTTGAAAAGTGTGCGTGTTTTTAGAAAAAATTATTAAAGATCGAAATGGAAAGGTAAAAATTATGATTTTTAGTTGATTTTTAAACAGAAAAGCAATATCAATTATATTCGTCGAATTTTCTGAAAAGTCTAGAAGTTCATTTTCAAAAATAAAATATCGAACCGGCGATGAATAATCCAGCGCAGACAATGCGTTTGCACAGTTCCATATATTTATAACGGTTGACGCTGACGTTTGTGAACCATATGGAAAATATTCGACGAAAAACATGAAATATACACGCGAAATATTAAAAATATAAATTAAATTTTCAAAATATATATACAAATGTGTGCAATTTAAATTTGTTGCCGCTCGCTACGCGGCACACCGCACATATATTTGCCAATGGATGCGGTGTGGTGGGTGTCGTCGCGCCGTTGCTGAGTGGAGGCCTTCTGTGTGTGTCGCAATTTATTGAGCAAAAAAAACACAATAAATAAAAATCAAAAAAAGAAGAAAAGCTAACGCTGCCAATAACAACAACAATGCATTGAGGAAACGCAAATTGCACGGCGTTGTTGGCAGCGGCCGGTTGTTCGACGAAAAACATTTCAAAATTCTCATTCGCGCATGTGTGCATTTATATACACATGTGTGTATGTATTTGTGTGTTTCAAAAAGTGAGCTGCTTGTAAAATGGAGCGTGGTGTCGTGGTGTGAAGATGTGGTCCAAATTAAAGTGCGAGAATAGTTGACAAGCGATTCCGGAAAACAAAAGTTTCCAAAATTTCATCATTTAATAAAAATTATACTTAATTATAATTAAAAATTTAAATTAAAAAAATAAGAAATTGCCTAGTATCTTTTATGTGTATTTTTAAGTGTTAAGGGGAATATTCATGTTTTGAAAATTAAGCCCTGTGAAAATGTGTTGTAACACAAATTAAGGCAATTATTGAAATAGAAATCGAATATTGAAATATTTGTAAAAGGTTAAAAAGTCTGAACATAAGTCCGTTACTTCGAAAATGTACCTAAAAAATTATTACAAATTTTTATGCCATTATAGATCACACATTGTGGTTGCCACGTGGTGATAAATATATTTTACTTTTCTATGAAAGAGAAAATTTCGTAAAATATCTAACATTTCTTCAGAAGCAACTTAATAAGAGACTGAGAACGAACTGCCATGTGCAGAAAAATTTAAACTATGTATCTACAATTTATGCTATGTTCAAAATGAACCGTTAACACAATTATAACGGATTATGCATTTCGAAGTTTTCTACATTTTCGAAGAAAAAATACAGAAACTTTAATTTTAATGGAAAATGTTTATTATGAAGATTATCTCTGTCAAATGCTGTACGCTGCTACGTCTCAGATGGTCCGTTGAGTCCAATTTTCGATGAGCATTTCGACTAGTGACTGGCGAAAGACGCACGTGTGCTTTGCTCCAAGGCCTGAATCGTAGCGGACTTATCGTATAGACTTTAGACTTTACATATCCCCACGGAGAGATGTTTAACGGTGTGATATCACACGATCTTGGTGGCCAATCCACCGGCCCAAAACGTGAAATTATTTGCTCACTAAAGTGTTCTCTCAATAAATCCATTTATTGATGCGATATATGGGAAGTCACGCCGTCTTGTTGAAACCAAATGTCACCGAGATCACGAGTTTTACTTTTTGGCTTCAAATAGTTGGTTAACATGTCGCGATAACGGTCGCCATTGATGTTATGTTCTCACCGGCATCACTTTTGAAGAAATGTGGAACGATGATTCCACAGCCTCACAAACCACATCAAAGCATTGTTTTTTCTGCTTAAAATTGTAGCTATTGAATCTCTTCAGGTGGTTCTTCATCCCAAATGCGGCAATTTTGCTTGTTTACATACCCATTGAGCCAGAAATGAGCCTCATCGCTGAACAAAATTTGGCTGGGAAACGTCGGAAATCTCTTGGTACTTTTCAAGAGCCTGTATAGCGAAGCGATGTCGCCTAGGGAGATCAAGAAGCTTAAGTTCTTGCACAAGCTGTTTTTATGCGCTTTCAAATTAAAATCCCATGTCATTTCATACGCCAGTCCGAGTTACTGCGAACGTCCACGAATCGAATCTCTACGACCTTCGTGTTCACTCTCAGCTCTGTCTTCTATATTTTCTTCATTGTATGCTGGACGTAGTCTATTCGGTGAAATATTATCCAATAATGAATGTTGAGTCTCAAGATTATGATGATGCGAATAGTACGGTTAGTAGGCCGATTTTGTTGATCATAAGTTGAGCGAAACGCATTCTTTACAGAGAGTGAATTTTCCTAATAAAGTTGAACGATTCGTAAAAGTTGTTCAGGCGTAAGTCTTTTCATGATGAAATGCCAAACAATACTGACGTACATACATAATACATGACAACTTGACGCGGGATCTGTCAAAAAAGATTATTGAAAAGTGTACCTCTGCTTAGATCATCCGTTATATTAGCTTACATAACTTCCTATATATAATCCCCCGAATTGTAAGCCGTTATTAAAAAAAGGGTTTTCTTTACTTAGGAAAGAATTGAACAAGATTTCTACAATTTGTTGATACTCTTGTAGATCATCTTGTAGATCATAAACTCTTATGCAAGTCCTTCACGCTTTTTTCAATGACAAAGCAAACAAACAAATAATGTTTTAGAGGATATTACTTACTCTTATATATTTTCAACATATTAGTTTTTTAAATTAATTAAAATTAAATTGATTAATATTTTTTTTTTTTTTTTGGAAATTAATGATTCTTTTCAACCCAACAATATACATTTCACTTAAAATTTTAAATATTACGTAGCTTCTTAACGTACGTAAATGCCGATTGGCGTTTTTCTCATTTCGATAATAAGAATGAATATTTACTTCTGTGTGTGTGTGTGTTTTTTTTTGCTGCAGTTTTTCACATTTCCTAGTAGAGCATTAAATACATACTTGTACATATGTAGATGCATTCATACACCTACATGCGTACAGACGTCGTGTTATAAAATATTAGTGGGTGAAAAATGAGTTGTTGATTTCATTTATTTCTTTATTTTCTTACATTGCTTACAATTCTCATTGTGTTTATCAAATAAAGAGCATATAAAATGAGCGCTATAAATTTTACGCCGGTTCATTGTAGCGTAAGATAGTTTTCGTATATTTTTCTGTTTCACATCTACATTTTTTGGAAAATATATAAAGTAGACTTAGGAAAAATAAATGCATTATTTATGCATAAAATGTGAGAGTTTTATTTAACATAGTAAAAACGATACGAATTTGACTTAATATGCATCGTTTCGATCTATAATTTATTGCCATTTTGAGAGTAATTTCATAAGGATGCTTTCATAGAAACCCAGGTCACTATTGGGAAAACTCTCTATCTTCTTTTAAAGCGAATTTTTCAACAGCAAAAACAATTGTCATCAACTGGAATTTTCCTAGCAGTCATTTGGTGGCTGTTTTGAAGAATAATGTGTATGAATAAATAAGAACTTCTTAACCAAGCTCCAGAAGCTTAGGTATGCCGAGTTACTATCGATTTATGTGACACGGTCTTTCCTATTGGATAAACCTGACTGCGTCTGGGCTATTGCTTCCTTTGAGCTGTGCAATTATTGACAGTACAGGTCCGCATTGAGCATTTGCCGAATGAATACGAACCTGTACATCGTTTACAACGGCTCACCGGGATTCAATAACAACAATTTTCTCTCGATTTTATAGTAAGGGATACACTTTTTATGATCAGTAGTAATACGCTTTATAAACTGATCGGTTTTGTATGATTTAGTATTGATTCGAAATTTGAAATTCAGTATTTATTGAGCTACTTTTGAGTGAACTCGTGTGACAGCCATACATGGAGCTTCTCTTTATATCCAAACTAATTAAAAGGTGCCAAACGACTTTTTGCGCCATGTTTAGCTCCTGGCCAATTCGAAGGTCGGACTCGACATCAATACTTTGTATATTTGATATAAATATCAGTGGAATGGTATCAACGATATCAAAATTGCGCATCATGGCTGTTT
Source organism: Bactrocera tryoni (assembly GCF_016617805.1). NCBI lineage: Eukaryota > Metazoa > Arthropoda > Insecta > Diptera > Tephritidae > Bactrocera > Bactrocera tryoni. Next base: position 55,478,093 of record NC_052499.1, read on the forward strand.
CCCTTTAGAAGCCATAGGTACTATTCTTATTTTCAGCCACCTGATTGGCATTTTCTTATTTTTATACCCTGAACAGGGTATATTAAGTTTGTCACGAAGTTTGTAACACTCAGAAGGAAGCGTCGGAGACCCTATAAAGTATATATACTTTATAAATGATCAGTACTCGTATGTGGAGCTGAGTCGATTTAGCCATGTCCGTCTGTCTGTCCTTCTGTCAGTCCGTCCGTCCGTCTGTTTTGAAATTTTGTACATCTCATTTTCTCTTCAAAAAGCTGCTCATTTGTCGAAACTGTCGATATCGGACAACTATAACATATAGCTGTCATACAAACTGAACGCTCGGAATCAAGGGCTTGTATGGAAAAATTTCACATTTGACAATATATATTCACAAAAGTTTGCACAGGTTATTCTCTAAGCTAATTATGTAATATGCGAAGAAACTGTTCAGATCGGATTACTATAGCATATAGCTTCCATACAAACTGGTCGCATAGCTACTAAAAGAAATGCACCTGTGAAGGGTAAAAAAGTGCTTCGGAAAAAAAGTGCGAAATAAAAATAATTTTTTTGCGGCTGTCCATTGTTGAAGCGTTGACCAAACAATACTGAGTCAAGCCATCACAATACTGTCTAAGATCTTTTTAGTACGAAATCTTATCTTTCTAACGTAATTTAGCGTTAACCAATCGCGCTTATGCAAAAAGTTACAGATTATGAAAACTTAAAATATTAGATTTATTTTTACTAGGCTTTTATATTGTACTTTGATCGGTAGCGGTAGCTCGGTAGCTTTCGTCTTAAAGAAATAAATTGTTATGATTAAATTCCTAATACAGCAATTCGTTCTTAAAAGTAACAGAAAACTTAAAAACCATATCTAATGAACGTATATAAAAAGTTATGTTAAATATATTGAGAATCTTATCTTGTATAATCCGTCTGATTACATAAGCACTCCTATGACAATCGGCTGTCAGTGATCAGCGTTTTATTGAACGGAAAGCTTTCGATTGGGCTGTATTCCTCAAATTATTCGGAGAATATAGATGCAAGAACGAGATCCGAAAGATTTGATGAAGATCAAAAATAAAAATTCAATAATTGTTATTTAAAAAATTTTAAAGGTCTTGGTGTCTGATTTTGTTGTATTATTTTTGTAGTTGAAGCACCTCTTTTTATATATTATTACCGAAGCTAGAATATCCTTCACAAATACACGGTATGCCTCACAAGAGCTTGATTCCGATCGTTCAGTTTGTATGGCAGCTGCGAAGTATATGCTATAGTGGTCCAACAAATGAGCAGTTTCTTGCAAAAAAAAGGGAAGTGTGCAAAATTTCAGATTGACATCTCAAAAACTGAGGGAGTTCGCGCACATACAAACGGGCGCACAGACAAATGGAGTTAAACTGGTGTACGGGTTAAATCGACTCAGTTTATTTTTATATTATTTGGGGTCTCCAAAAATTCCTATTGGGTGTTAAGAACTTTTTGGCAAACTTAATATATCCCGTTCAGGGTATAAAAATAATAAAAAGCTTCACTCACTTAGGTTGCAGCAAAAAAAAAAAGGAAATTCTACAGAAAGCATAAGTAAAGTGATACAATTTAAGAATATATTAATATTACTATATATAATATTATATATAATAATAATAATAAATAAAGTAACTGTTCATGCATCACACTTTCTTTTCTTCACTTTCCTTTTTGTATTTAATTCGACAAAAATAGATACCATGAAAACGAATTTATGTTTAATTAAAATTGTTATCATTAGTGCAACTAAAATTACTTCGAGAAAATCATCACATAAAACGTCACTTGTGATTGCAGTCTATGCCAAACTCATCGAAAGTCACATTTTATTGGTTCGTTAATTTTAGCGAATTTTATTTGGCATTACGAATGCGAATTAATAGCAAGTGATTAGCGCATCTGCTCTGCATGCCTTAGCGCAAACGTAAATTTAATATATACTATATACATATATGTATGCAACTATAGCAATTATATACAAAAACAAGAGATATGTAGAGCGTTATTGGCAATTTGCATTTCATTCAAGTGCATCGCGCATCACATTTATTTGTTTACGAAAATGAAATTGTTATTGCGTCCTAAATATAATTGGGTGAATCAAAACGAAGTGAATCAAGCATAAAAAGTGATAAGCTTTATTCTTACACAAATTTAGATTAATACAAAAATAATTCGAGCAAACATTTACGACTTTTTATTGCGGGGAGAGTGTTGGATTATGCGCACGTGTGCCTTGGCGTATACGTAACATGAAAATTACAGAAATTTGTCTTGCATGACAAGTTCACATATTGAACTGCGTGTACAGTTATTGATAACAGAATTTAAATAATTTTATATGCCCTTTATGGGCTCAATTCTATTTATTGGCATATTACTTCGAAACCAAGTAGAAATATTTTTGGCTATGCCAAATTTGGAGAAATCTACAAATAATGAAATGTACGAAACAAAAGCATATTGTTGTGAATTGAGCTACTTTACAGCTGATCTTCAGCTGTTCTGATAAATATTCGCAGTAAGTTTTGAAATTATAATATATTGGCATGAATACAATGTGAATATTGAAATTCCTTGTTAGAAATCCTTGTTTCAGCAACGTTAGCTAGAACTTTTTACAATTTTCGATTATATAATCGGTAATGAGTAGGAGCCAAGATCAGATCTGCGCACTTGTAGGCAATAAACATTTATTGTAATTTTAATAACTTTTTTTACATTGCTAATAACTTCGGTGAACCACCTATTTACCCCCAAATTTTAGAGGAAAATATCAACAAATTTCAAAAAATCGAAGTTTTTCTTTGCTTATAGTGCTTATTTTAAGTATCATTCTCTAAAAACTAAAAATAAAATAAAATTTTAGTCGTCAGTTATTGGTTAGTTAATATTTTATTCTCATTCTATTGAAACGCACATTTTTTTGGCAATCTGCTAAGCATATTTATAGGCGCAACTCAGTTTGATCTTAATATTTTATTAGTATTGATCGACAATCAATGGCTTTAGTATGAAATAACGGATTGCATTTGGCGTATTATATAGCACTACTAGGGGATCCGGCCACGCGTTGCAGTGGTATACATTTATACTATTATTCGTATAATAAACTATTCAATACAGTGAAAATTCTATTTACGAATAAAGGCAAGAAATTGCACTTGTGGTTTAATTTTGAATATGTTCATACAAATAAATTGCATTGGAAAAAATAACGAATTTAAGGCTGCTTTTTAAGTGGGTACTCTCATGTGAACGCATACATTTTACCGCTTTTTAGGAAAATTTTTTTTATGCGACAACAAAATTCAATCATTTTAATTTTTTAATATATTTTTATTTGTATTTTGAAATGTACTATACAAAAAAATAATTTTTTCGGTTCTTACATTTTTAATATATTCTTTTTTTAAATCAAAGTAGTCCCCAACAAAAAAAAGTAGTTCACTGGTAATGGTGATAGCGGCTGTTCATGTTGTCTGAAATAAAAAAATCGAATGGATTATTATTCAGTAGTTCTGCGGCTATCGTCCCTACCAAATATAATCAATTTCATTACAAAAAAAAAATGTCGAATTTCAAAAAAAGTCACGAAAATCTTGTTTTTTTTCGTTAAAAATCGTATAAAAAAATATGAAAATATTTTCGAAAATAAACAATTCTGGTAGGGACGATAACTATAAATGAGTAGAATAACTTATGTAAATTTTAAAGCAATCGGCTGAATACTTGTTTTTTAGGACCATGACAGTTTCAGAAAATTATGATTCGAGAAAAATGCGTTAAGAAACGTACCAGCTGCAGACTTGTCATGGCGCCTAGTAGACAGTCGCTTACGACACGTCGGCGATTATGAGCGGTAACTTATCAAATACTATGAATTTCGGTCTTAATTTTTCACAGCATGTTTTCAATATGTGTTACTATCAAAATATAAAAATAAAAAAATCGATTTTTCGAAGTGATTACATGAGAATACCCTCTTAAATGTCTGGTTACCAGCCTTTCTGTCCAGTTAATGGAGATGCCCTTTTAATAGAGCTGTCACTGTATTTTTTATTTACGAATTGTTTTTACCATCCTATCTTCTAAGTTGGTTCAAACTGGACACAGTGTGCTTAACTTTAATAAAATCGTTTCAATAACAACAACAACATGGCACGTACTTTTTATATATTTGTAAAGATAAATGTTGAAGAAACGACTGGCGCGCTGTTGTTAACTCGGGTATAATCGCGTAAGCGGTGTCTACGCCAATTAAGAAAAAAAAAAAAAGATAAATGTAAATAAGAGATATATTTAAATAAATTGATTTACAATTTTCATATTTCAAGTTATTTTTATTACTAAATAAACTTACTGAACCATCTAGCGAACCTACGACACACACAACTCATCTCAAGATTTAAGATTTAACATACTTGTAAGTTAAGATTGCTCACTCATTAGCGGTTTAGAAGTAAAACGCATAGTGACATAAGAACAAAACCATATTCACTCTTAACCTTTTCCACTAAAAACATTTTCTCTGCTTTTCATTGGCAAATGAATGGTGGAAGTCACATACATTCAAAAATAATAACATTAATTTCAAAAAAAACTTTCTCAATATTCCTTTTTTCGCTGTGTGAGATTAATAATTAAAAGAACTGTTAGCGAAATAACACATGTGCCTGCCTATATGTATTGTTGATGATTAAGCAGGTATAAATTTGTATAATTATGATTGAGGTGACCGCATACCTGTGAATTTGTATTTATAAACATTAAAAGGAGTCATAAATTGTTAAAATTTTATTTGGGATTTCGTGGTGTTTTGAGATGAGGAAAACGTCTTTCAAATTTGTTATTGCAGTGCTATAAATACATTTGTAAATGTATAGACATAGATGCTGGAAATATATTTAATTAATATTAATAAATTAATTCATAAATGTAATAATTCAACATATAGTAAATAATTTGACTTAGAAAAGTTAAACTTTGTCAAAAAGGAATAGCAATCGGCTTGACAGTGGGTAAAAGAATGAAAGAGAGTGAGAGAGAATGAAAGAAACAGAGATATAGTATGAGAGAGAAAGATAGATAGAGTCAACAAGAAGAGGAAGATACAGCGGGAGAGATAATAAGATTTATATAAATAAAAGAAAGTGATTATAGTGAGAGGGAGTTTTTAAAAAATTTCTATCCAAACATTCCAAAGCTTAAACTTAATATATAGGATTTTTACTGTCACAAGTTTTGGTATTTTATTGGCTTCAAATCGCTAAGTCATTTATTCTACGAAACTGAGCCAAATTAATTATTTTATGCTCACAGACAGAAAAAAAGGTCGCATTACAAATATGGCATCGAAGCCTTGTATGCATGTTGCCCACGAAAGCTATTATTAATTTTGACGAAAAATACTTTCTTCTTTAAAAAATTTTAATTTTGCAGCCTGTTTTATTATACATACTATAAAAGTTTTTATTCCAGCTGTTAAACATTTTTATACCAAATGTTCGGTTTCACAAACAAACATAACAAGAACTGCTGTTTCCAAATCTTGTTTGCTGGTACTGTACATTGTCATATGTACAGCTGTTGACAGCTAATTAGAAACGCTACATAAAAATCATTTTTTTTTTTTTGAAGATTTTAACAAAAATGTGTGGAATCAATGATTGGAGTGCGACGACTAATTAGGAACGAAAATATTTTATAAGCAAAAAATACTGTTATTAAAAAAAATTGCTTACTTTCAGGTAGTATTTTGTTACTTAACCCTTTTACTTTAAGGGGGTATTCTACTCTAGAAGCATGAATTTCAGGTAATTTTTAAAGTGTCGTAAAAACAAAGGCATTTAATATTTTTACTATCCATTTTTTTATGGTGTTTTTACTGATATCTTAAGAATACAGAAAAAAAAATTTTACAAAAAAATATTAAAAATTAATATAATTAGAGGGGGGGAGAGACAGGTGTAAAAAAAAAATGGCGCATCCTGGTGACATTGATCTTGACTCTCCTGGTGGTCTGAAAAAAAAAATCAAAAGAAATTCTTAATCAGTAAAGATGCTGTTATAGTCCCTATTTCAGGGAACACGAAAACAATTTTTTTTGAAAAATGGCGACTGCCTGAAAATAAAAATCATTTTTTACGTTTTTTTTTTTTGAAATTCCTGAATTTTTTTAAAATATTAAAAACAAAAATTTTGACACGATGCTGGTAAGAACGTTAAAGGATTATATAAAGACGGTTCACACAAAATTTCAAGTAAATCGGTTGTATAGAACTTGAGATAATGCCGGTACTGTGTGGAAAAAAGTAGTTTCGAGAAAAACGCGTTTAAAAATTCGATACGGCCGAACCGGGCTAGGTACTGCGTCACTAAAGTAACTGTAGCTCTTAAAATAATTTTAATATTTAAAAATCCTTTCGAGGATATGTTTTTAAGGGTCTAAACTTTAAATATATGAAAAAAATCGAACTTTTCAAAATTCTAAAGTAGAAAACCCCGTAATACTGCTTCATATCGATTGCGAATTAACGTTATAAGAATCTGACAGCGCACCACTGGTGTTGCTTGCCATGCCGTCCTAATTTCATCAAAACGGACATCCATATTTGTGATATTTTCGGCACCTACAGCTTTTTAAACATCAACCCAGATGTGTGCCCTTCAGGCCACTCCAAAACATTCATGGAATTTTTAACAAAAAACTTTTGTGTCAACTATCCCGTATGCTTTGGATTGTTATTTTGTTGGAATTTCCGTATAGCAGGCAAATTCCTTCTTAGTCCATGGCAGAATGACATTTTTTAGAATGTCGACGTGTTTCTCCTTTTTTAAAATTACATCAATCGTATGAAGCGGACCTACACCATTCCAGGAAAAAAATTCCCACACCATGATTGATCCTCCACCATGCTTCACTACGCGTGAAACATAGCGAGGATTGAATTCTGGATAGATTGGTCGGCGAACATACCTTCGACCATCACGATCTATGCGATTAACTTTGGTTACATCGCGCCAAACAACATACTGCCATTGATTTGTTGTCCAAGATCAATAAGAGTTGGAAAAGTCTACGCATTGTTTACTTTAAATTTTGGTCAGAAGAGGTTTCCTGCGTGCTGCCCTACCGCCTTACCAGAAATCAATAATATTATTACTAAAAATTAGCACCAAAAGGTATTTTAATTCTTAAAACAACTGTTTCTACACCTTCTATATCGTAACGCATTTACCATTTGGGCAAAAATTAACAGAACTTCAACTGTGCAACTACAAAACTGCGCGAATTTAGTACTATATAGAGTAACACAAACAATGTAAGGTTTTTAGGAATATAAATAACGGTGTATCAAAATATCTAATCACTATACTCATCAGCACCTTACAAAAAGGGAGCGTTTCTAATTAGCTGTCAACAGCTGTATATACAATAAGCTGCAGAATGAGCTAAAGGCGCATGGCATTGCACAAAGGCTGAGTCAGCCGCCTTAAATGAGTTCATAAAGTGCCAAACAAAATGCGCCTGCACTCATAATTTGACAGCTAACAAGGAATAAACATTTTATTATAATAGCAAAGCATTACAATATAGTTTAATGGGGCATGTAGACATAGTGATAATGGTGCAAATTGCCAATAATGCCGAAGAACATACAACAGAGCAGATGAACAATGCCTATATGGTGCAAATTAACGCACAATGGTTATAACATATGGTATACTGGTATATAGAAGATACCAGCAGAAATCTATGAACTTTCGACACTCAAAATTAATTATTTGACTTTAGTATATTTCATATTGACTTTTTTTTAATGATTTCATATATTCAAATTGGATATTTGAAATTGAATTTTAGAAAGAGGGTTCTTAAAGCATCATTGCTGCTTTGTCGAACTGAGGAGTTGTGTAGTGAAGATAATCAATAACAACTCAAAAAAATTTTAGAGCTTTACTTGAGAGATTAATGCATGAAAACCAACTTGCGAACAATTCTTCGAAAACTATATTGGATATCTGTATGAAAGCTCAGAGAAATATTATTTCGTAGTTAGCTATTTCTTAAATTATTAATACTATAATTCTCATGCTGAAATTCAATGTGGGTTTAGGAATGTTCAAAAACGAAGATGAGAGTGGGGTTAATCTATGTGATCTGTGTTATTTCAATAAAGCCGTTCATAACATAACCGTTGCGAATGTTGGAAAAGCCGTACGCTGATTCAGTTTTATCAAAACCACAAGCCTACGAGTGGTCAAAGCCTACAAAAACGGTGAGCGATCCTTGAAGGCATGCTTCGTTTTGAACGACCTTCGACCTCTTCAATCGATGAAAAAACTACAAATTGAAGGATATGCTGCTTGAAAATCGTCAGGCAAATGTTAGAGAGATGGCAAGAAAGCTGAACATCTCTCGAGAGTCCGTTCGAATGATTTTGGTGGATATCTTGGATATGAAACGCGTTCTTGCTCGACTCGTTCTCTTAAAGCTGAATTGGTTTCAAAAAGAGTACCATAAACAGGTACCTTTGGACAAGCTTGATGGTGCGAATTCCGATCCCATATTCATGGAGAGCATTATACATAGCTGTCGATGAGACATGGGTTTATGAATTGGACATGCAAACAAGTCAACAATCAACGGAATGAAGAGAAAAAAGAGCCGAAACTAAAAAACCATGTCAAAGTCGCAACAAAATCAGAGTGATGCTCCTTGTTTTCTTGATATTCGTGGTTTAGTGCATCATGAATTCGTTCCGGAGGGTTAGAGGCGTTTGCGTTAGAACATCCGTCGAAAACGACCGGAATTGTGGAATAACAATTAATGGATTTTCCACGATGATAATGCACTTACGTATCGAGCCAAGATTATGATTGAATTTAAAGCCAAAAACGCCATGACTACCATCGATCGACCACCGTATTCAAAAGAGTTGACTCCGTGTGATTTTTTCTTGTTCCCCAAACCGAAATTGCCGCTCCGTGGAACCCCTTTTCAATCGATCGAACAGACAAAACAAAATTCGCTCAAGAAGGCCATTCCAAAAAGTGCTTATGAAAAGTGTTTCGAGGACTGAAAAAAATATTGGCATAAGTATATTACAACTGGTGGTTATTACTTTGAGGGCGACAAAATAAATATTGATTAATAATTTAATATTATACGTTTTACTTACAAAATCCGTCTACTTTTTTATCACAATGTAAAAATCCTTATAAATTTGCATGCAATATAATTGATATTTTCTAACTCAAAAAGTCAAAAAAATATAAGCTCTACTGCCTACTTCATGATAATCAACCTGACAATTATGGAAAATTTTTGACAGTAACTTAAAATCTCTCAATATTCAGAGAAACATTATTTTCATGTTTCTTGGGTAATATCCTGCATATAAGGAATTCTTAAGTAGTATTTATTTAATTCCACTAATTTACAATAAATCCTTTTAAAGTTATGAATAAGGGAGCTTTCTACTCTTTTTCGGCTCCAAAAATTCGACAATTGGTGTACTATACTACATACAGCGATCAATGCATAATCTACAAAAGCATGCTATAAGACGATGCAAAATCAGCTGTGCACCAAATGACAGCAGAAAGTACTCGAAAATGCAAAGTAAAAAGCATGAAAGAGAAACAGCACATCGATAGCCAAAATTGCGCTAATTTATTAAGACACGGCGATCAATGATAAAAATAAAAACACCGTCAATTGCATTGAAACAACAAACCGTAAACAGCAAATCAAAGTCAGCAAAAAGCAAAAGCAGAGCAAAGCATAAGAAGTAAAAAACAAAAATATGTATGTATGTATATAAAAGCAAATACACGAAAATAAAAGTAAAAGAGCGATGTAAATAAAAAGAGGAAATCAAATTTTAAAAATAAAAATATTTGTAAATAAAAACGAAACATACACACACACACACACACATACAAACAAGCAGTCATACATAAGCTTGCGTTCGGGAGCGCACTTGGAAGCGGCGAGTAGCCGAACTCGGCGAGAATGAATAGTACGCTGTAGAATGCCGAAATCAACAAGAAAGCGCGATGTAAAACGGAATGTGAAAAAGAACTCGCATAAAAGTTTCACAGCAATTTTGTATGCAATTCAGTTGAGTGGCGATATTGTCGCGAATAAAACGTTTGGTCCACAAGCAATTAACCCAGCTAATCGTAGACGCAAAGAGCTAACAGAATAAGAATAATTACAACCAATAGTAGCAAATACTAAACATCGAGTGAAATTAAAGTGCTGTGAAGTAATTACCGTTAGGAGATCGGTATTTTAGAAACCAAGAAGTGCAAAAAGGTAGTGAAATTCGAAATAACGGCAAGCAATCGAAAAAAATTTAAACAAAACTTAACGAAACGCTTGCCACCTTCTGTGTTTGTGTGTTTTAAATATTTAAAAAATTTTCTGTATTAAAAATTTTCAAAATTAAAATTTTTCAAAATTAAAATTTTTCTGCATTAAAAGTCAAAAATTTTTCAAAATTTTCAATTTAAAAAATCAAAAATTTTTCAAAATTAAAAATTTCTTTACAAATAATTTTAAACCTGCATGTCCTTGTTTTGTCTAACTAAAAACATCGATTTTCAAAATACACTTACGTGTTTTACCTGACAGGCGGCAATTTGCCTGTGTTGCAAACAACCCGAAACACCTATAAAAACAAGCGAAACAACGAGCAGCGGCAGCACAACAACAACAACATTATAAAATAGAAATAGCGTATTTTTAGAAAAGAATCAAAAACACATTTGAATACGTCAAAATGTCGGCGAAAAATGTGAGTGACTTTCATTTCTACAGCTGCAAACATATAATCATGCACACATTCACATAAAAAATTTTTTTTTGCTCATACGCGCATATAACGTAGATATGTAGCATGCTGTCTAACGGTCAACCATTGTTTCATCACCACTACATACACACTTAGAAATGTGAAATCCTGCTTGTCAACTCTGATGAATTAGCGCAAATTCGCCGCGATCGACGTCCAACAGCTGTCGATCAGCAGAAAACATATGTTTCTTATTTTCAAATGCTGAAAATTGCATTAAAATATTTGAGTATACTTAACTACTTATATCAAACTAAGCATTGAAATGTTGGTAAAAAAAATTTTGAGACACTTTGGATTGAACAAAAAAATAAAATAATAATATTTTTTTTTGAAATATTTTTAATAAAATAATTTTTTTTAATTATTAAATTATTAAAAATATTTTTATTACATTTTTGTTCATTATATTTTTATAAAAATATTTATTCTTTTGAATTAAATCTTTTTTTTCACTTTACAACAGTATTTTTCTAAAATTAAAAATTTAATATTTTTTTTATGTTTTTCTTATTCACTTTTTACACGAACAACGATATTTTTATAAAAATAAAAATTTTATATTTGTTTATGTTCTTATTATTATTATAAAAGCAAATTTTTTTAAGATTTTCTTATTGATTTTTTAAACCAACAACGGTTATGTTTTTCTTATTCACTTTTTCTGGAATAACGGTATTTTTACAAAAATAAAAATTTTATATTTTTTCATGCTTTTATTATTCTTATAAAAATAAAAATTAAATATTTTTTTAAGTTTTTCTTATTCACTTTTTAAACCAACAACGGTTTTTAATCTTAAATTTTTTTTAATGTTTTTATTATCATTTTAACAGTAAAAATAATTTTTTTATGTACTTTTTACACGAGCAACTGTATTTTTCTTAAAGTTAATAATTTATGTTTTTATTATTATTTTAAAAATACAAATTTTGTATTTTGTTTTGTGCGTTTCCTTATTCACTTCTTTAACGAACAACGGTGTTTTTCTAAAAAATAAAAATTTAATAATTTATTTATGTTTTATGTTAAAGAACGGTTATTTTTCTGAAAATTAAAATTATCAAAATTTTTTTTTTATGTTTTCCAAATAGAGTTAGTAAATTTAAGACAAAATTTAATTTTTAAATTAAATTATTGGATAGTTAATATAAAATGTGTTATCGTCTAACACTAAAAACAACACATATATATTTTTTTAAATAACAAAGTCCTTTTTTTCCTAAAATTTAATAAATTTTTTAATACTATTTTTATTGCTCATTTTAAGTTCTACCCAAGCTAATCAACATATGTATTAGATATAATTATTTAGAAATAATCAAAAATCGATATACCAATTGTGTATTAAATAAATCGAATCTTCTCAAATATATTTCCCATAATTTTTGTTCGCTTCCTTCTTCCATCTGTGCATACGAAATCTGCGCTGCTCAACAGTTTCCTGCTCAATTAGCTGGCTAATAGCCCAGCAGACTGATTGTTTTACAAATTCATGCCGCACATAATTAATTAATCACTTGAAATCAACGACGACGAAGTGGCGCGAATGATACACACACACATATATGTATATGTTATATGCACCCATGTGTGCTTCGTGATAAATGAAAATATCTTCTATTTATGCATTACTGCCTAGCATATAAATTATTAGGCGCATTATTGCAGAAATGTATTTGCATACATTGTAAGAAATCAAGCAAAAATATTAATAAATAATCTGCAGGCCTTAAATGCAGCGAAATATGCACAAATACATTTTGAGGAAAATACCTGGTTGCTTGATTTATTTGCACGCTGCCATATTTCTCAAACGTTTCGCGGCTATTTATGACGTTTCGACATAGCCGCCTCAACCGAAGGACATTTGCTCAATTCAATAACAAACCAATGCCCACAAAATACATCCACCTGTGTATATATGTATGTACATATATGCATTTGTATGAAATCGCTTATATGGCTATATGTTTTCCTAGGGCAGGCGTATTTTTAGAGCGCCAATAATGCAACAAAAAAATTAATAAAAGTGTGTGTACGTATGTGTGTATATATGTAGTTTTATATGCAATTGCATAATAATGCATAAAAAATCCATAAATTTCAGTAAACTATTGTAACGATTTGCACGTTTATATTTTGAGATCCCTGATAGGGTTAGAATCATGGGCTAAGCTAGCTTATATTGCGCCAATGGACATAGCTGACGTCATAAAATATATTTTTTTAGTTTTTTGTATTTTTTTAGAAATTTTTATTTTCCTTGACAGTGACATCAGGAGTTTAACGCAAAGCTTTTACTTATAAAATCAAAGCTTCAAACATAATCCAGGAAGCTTTTATTGTATTTATCGGCCGGAAAAGCACATTTTTATAAATAATAGTTACATATGATGTTTATAATATCTATTATAATTAATATAATTTGATTTTGATAAATTTTTGAGAAATTAAAACAATATTCAACATTATAAACATTGACTATTACGACTTTTTTGCTTTATGGATGAAAATAGAAGATTTTCAACGCATAAAGAATTGCCCAGAAGGCAACGTTGGACACCCTATTAAATAAATATCCAACTAATCCGCATGAGGAGCTATGCTCTTTTCTTTAAACCTTCTGTAAGTCGTCGCTTCTTTTCGTAGAATTTATAAGCATTACCCCTGTCGTCTCGCTTCCCTCTTCTTCCTCAGCTCTCGGTATCTATCCCAGCTTTCTTGTGTTGTGGTCGATCGCAACATTGCGAGGTAGGCTGCCCGCTTTCTCTCTACTGCGACACGATAGTCCTCATCTTACCAGCTGTTCTTTCGACCCTTACGAAAACCAATGGTTTCGCTTGCAGAAGTTTGAAATGCCGTCGCACCGTACGCTTATACCGAGTTGCTGATGAGTGTTTTCAGAGAGCATGAGTGCAAGTCGAGTAAAAAATCGTTCGGCTGTTTGTTGTGATTGCAGCTTTTCGATGCCGCAAATTCTTTGTGTTTGCTGACAAGACAGTGTTCCGAGTCAATGTTCGAACATCGGAGCGTACGTACGTCTAAAACACTGGAGACGTGTCCACCGTCTATCACAATATAATCGATTTGGTTGGTGGCTTTCGGTCGGATGACAGCCAGGTAGCTTGATACATTTTATTATACTGGAATCTAGTACTCTAGTATTGCATATAAATATATTTCGGGCTCGAGCGAAATCGATTAGCCTCAACCAATCTGGGGCTGTTTCCTCATGGAGGCTGAATTTACCGACTGCTGTGCCAAAGATACCTTCTTTGCCCACCCTGGCATTAAAGTCGCCAAGCACGATTTTGACAAGATGATGGGGGCAGCTCTCATAGCTGGGCTCCAAGCGCTCATTGAATTCATATTTGGTCACATTGACCTTCTCTTCCGGCGGGATGTGGACACAAATCAACGATACGTTGAAGAACTTCGCTTTGATGCGGATTGGGGTTAGACGTCGGATGAATGCTAGTACTAGGTGACGGAGCCTCTCTAACACCACAAATCCCACACCGAATTTGAGCTCCTTTATATGACCACTATAGTAAATGCCACAAAGACCTACTCGCCTCAATCCTTGTCCCGTCCATCACATTTCTTGGACGGCGGTGATGTCAGCCTTTATTTTCACGAGAACATCAACCAGCTGGACTGTGACTCTTTCCCAAATAAGAGACCGAACATTCCAGAATAAACCGTTATCCTTAATGTATATACCATGGTCGTAATTAAAAGGACGGTTTCTCTTCCGATACTATTGTTTGGTTTTCATTGGGGCGTTTTTTACGTGGCGGATCACAAATCCAGCGCACAAACCTGGGGAGGGGATGGTTCGCCTTATCCATTTAGCTCGCCTTCAAACGGATGTTCTTTGGATACCCAGAAGATACTTGGTCTAGGACCGGAAGTCGCGCTTGAGCCATATGTAAAAGAATCGTTTCTGGATACTCCCAACTGAATGGCGCTCAGATAACTTTCCCTCCCTGAAAATGTTAGTCCTTAGTTTTGACGTTAAGTACTTCCATTTAAATTTTTCACGATTCTCACTTATTTTTGGAAAAATTTCGTAAATGGCTGGTTTTATCGAAAGACTGAAAAATAAAATTTCGTTCAAGAATTTCTAAGTTTTACATGACACACCCTAATAAATACGTATATATAGTATAAAATATTATTATATATATACTAAGCATAATTTGAAAGAACAAATAGCTAACAATTAAAACACAAATTTACCATTTCTTTTGTTCAGCTTCAAATCTGTGATTAATTATTCACCTAAACATGTTTTCCAAACACTTTTTAACTTTACTCAGCACAGCTGATCCGTAAAAATAAAAAATACGAAAACAAGCACACATACAAACAAACAATAGAGCGGTGAAGGCAAAGGTGATGATTAATTCTGCAATATGAACACATTTATAAAAAAAAAACGTTTTTTTTACTATTTTTGTGCTTCATATATTATGCGCACACATACATATGCATGTATTTATGTATATGAGAATACATGCATATATAAAAGTAGATATCGTTGCAATGAGTCAAACAGCAAGTGCAAGGTTGCAGGTGATTCAAATGAAAGCGCCATATTTGGGCGGAAAAACAGGCTACTGAAAAAGTGGACGCTAACAGTAAAAGCAAAAAGCGAATGAAAGTAAAACAACAAGAAATGCCTATAAAGAGCATTTGCGGCAAATACGGAGCGATATTGATTGACAAGGCACGCCGGCGCGGCAACTGGCACGCGCAGCGGTTGCGCCACAAGCAAAACCAAACAAGCAAAAGCATAGAAATATGTATATTATAAACTCACATACATACACACATTTTTGCAACATACATAAATCGCAGCGCATTGCAATGTCGCATCCTTTTCGGAATAAAGTGCATTTTGCACAAATTTCAGACAAGTTGGCAATCGCGCCACCAAATTTAAATCGCACTTGTTTCAGTCGCGGAATGTAATTCATTTATTGCATTAGGTGCTAACGTACTCACATATTTTTTAAGCGCTTATGATTTCATTTGGCTTTGTTCAATATGTGAATGTTCGTATGTATGTATTTTTGTGTGTGTTATATTTTTACTTTGAATTTCATTGGAATGCGCCATATCACAAGTCGTCTATGCATTCTACATTGTTGTGTTTTTTTTTCGATGCTTAAGTCACCACGCTATAAAAATGTACATTTTAATAAGAAAAAATCATTCGCGCTTGAGTCAGTTTTTAAAATTAAGTCCATTAAAGGAATTAAGTTTTCGCTCTTTCTCCCTACACTTTTGGAATAAAAGAGATAAAATATAAGCTTTATGCATTTTTGCTGTGACCGCTTCGGCAAAAATACGAAAGCGGCTTGATAAGTCGATGAATTGACAAATTATATTTTTTGGATTTTTTTTTAACTTTTTTTAACCTTAACTAGATTATTTAATTCAAAAAGTTCCTATTCTGCATTTATTCTCAAGCTTCTCAAAATAATCTAAGCCTGTAACCAACGTGCTTTTCTTCAGCAAATAATTTCATAGAACTAAAATTGGTGAAAAAATGTGTAAACTAACCTAGTCTGGGCAATTTTACATCCCAGTAAGATGGCTTCGCGCATTGACTCAGTTACACCTTAATCAATCCTAGAAATTCACACTTCAATTCAAAGTGCAACTTCAGCAAATAATATTTTGAAGTGGTCATGCGTATTCTAAGAGTAGGAGCATCTTTCTGACTTATTATTTCATTAAAAATTGTATGATAATCGACATTGAGCAGCATATAGATTAAGTTAAAAAAGGTTAGATGGCTGATCCCTCAGCGTGAGGGCCACACTTAGATTTTTATGTAACTTTTGAAGCCATACAAAAAAACTCCAGTAGTTAAATATCAGCTATCTATTGTAAAACCGTCCTGAATCCAACACAAATCCGCGTAAGCGTTTTATTTCATTTTTTGCAATTTCACCTGGATGTCTAAAAGTATAAGATCCAAAGTATTTTGCGTTGCTCTGACAAAGGAGGGACAGAGGGAAGAAGTGTTGAGCTGATTCTATCAAATCTTCTTCCAAACAAAAGCTAATGCATTAGGCATCCGGTAAGCTGTTCAATCTTACTGCATGAAACCCGCTCGGACAGTGTCCAGTTAGTGCTTCTACCACTGTTGTAATGTGGACCTTGCTTACAGTGAAGAGTTTCCTAAACCTCTTACGTTTTATCTTTGGTCAGAAGGACCTTGAAACTGCAGAGCTAATAATCAAATATCAATACCTGTCAAATATCAATGACCTGCTGAGCTGATCTGAGACCCAACAGTCCAGTAGTGAACCACAAAAAGCGAATGGAGCTTTTACCTGTTCCCATTACGCTGTTATTGAAACTGAAGTACCTGATCGTCAGCAAGTTGATAAGACTTACTGTTTCTTCTTCTTCTTCTTCTTGACAACATGTCACTACTCTTCAGCGTACTTGGCGATAACGCGGGCTAGACTCGGCAACATAGTTATCCAAATATTTTGAGATAGAATTAAAGCTTGCGAGCATTTCAGCGTTCCGAAACTCGCATTCATCTAAGTACCCAGATTTTCTGAGTTTACAGCGATGCGATATGCAGTAAGACGTTCAATGAGTAGATCGCAGTGCACCACAAATACTATTCAGAGAACACTCGCCAGTTTTTTTGCGTGTGTAGTCTTGCCCAGCGCCTTCCATCAAACAAAAAATCCGAAAAACTTTCTATATTTAGCTACAGTCTCAAAAAGCCAAAGAGCTGTTTTTGGTATAATTCCCCACCTTTTGCTAATTGAGGAGCATATAAAATAGTTAAATTTTTGCCCAAAGTTCTCAAAGACTCTCCAGGCATCAATTAAAAGTATAAGAATCTACCTTAATTTCCTAAGCAACTTAAGCTAACATATACCCACCATATGGCTTCTGACACAAACTGTATGGTGTGTCAAATTGTCCCGCGTTAAATTTAAAAAATCATCGTCTTTTCGACGGTCCTCATTTATAGAAATACATATCTACTAAACAATAAAGGTATAAAGCACAGCTTCGAGTAATCATTCAAGCGATGATGTCAAATTTACACAACCATACTTCTTTTATTTCGATTTAATTATTTGCTCTGCGTTTCATTTTTCTTCATTTTTATTACGAATTTCTTTATCACATATTGTTTAGCTAGAAACTTTTTTCTGAGGGCAATCCGTGACTCATTTGCATAAGCAAAGATATATGTTTTTGCGTGAATTGTTTGTTTATCGAGTGTTTTCATTTCATTTTCAATAAACATTCCGTATTATGAGGCAAAACATTTCAAAAGTATGTATCGATACATACCTACATATGTATATATTAGCGCTTGGATGAGTAGGTCAAGTCACATTTGGTCAACATTTGTTTTTCAAAGAGATTCCAAGTTGATTAGCTTATTGTCAAGCCCATCTTTTGTTACCTTTCACCAATTTTTAATTGTGCTTTTTAAATAAAAAGTTTTTAAAAATGATTTTTATTAATATTTTATAATAATCAAGCACACCGAATTCTTTGGAAATTCGTACTCACCATATTATATTAAATCTGGTTCGCAAATGAAAGGAAAGCATTCATAAATGTTCCATAGTTTCCATATGGGTGAGCAATTTCAAGGTTCTCTACTTTTTTACATAACATTCTTTGGCGTTAATTTTTTTAAGATTATATCTTTCATACGTTGACCAACCGTTGAGTCCAATTTTCGATGGCTCATTCAAGCATTTCGACTGGTAATTGCCGAATGATACACATGATGTTTTCGCCAAGGCCTGAAAGGAAACGGGATTTTCGCATAGACATTGGACTTTACGTATCTCTACAGGAAACCTTTAACGGTGTGATATCACACGATCTTGGTTGCCAATCGAACGGCCCAAAACGTGAAATTATCTGCTCACCGTTGAGACAAGCGTTCTCTCAATAAATCCATTGATTGATGCGATGTTGAAACTAAATGTCGCCGAGAACACGAGTTTCAATTTCAGGCATCAAATCGTCGGTCATCATGGCGCCATAAAGGTCGCAATTGACGGTTACGTTCTCAGCGGCATCATTTTTGAAGAAATATGGACCAATGATTCCACCCGCGCACAAACCACACCAATCCGTCGAGTCTGTTGAAAGTATTTTAGCTGGGTACGGACACGTCGGCTTATGTTTTAAGTGGGAAAAGAAGTTCATTTTAGACTATGTATAGTATATTCTCTGGTGAGAATCATTTTACTTGCGTCTGCAAGGTCCACAGGATTTGTATATTGAATGGTAATGTTTGCATTGATCCCGTCGATGGTCTGAGGATCGTTAAAATAATCCAAATAAAGATGAGAGAGAGAGAGCCTTTTGACATTAGATGTGAATTTACAGAAATTGAGTTGTTTCGTTCGCAATGTGACATAGCCCACCGTCTTGTTAAAACCGGTAATTCTTAAGACCTTTTTGAGTATTTGCAAGTAGGCATTATGAGCCACATCCACCAATAGTTTCATTGATTAATAACATGTTTTGGCGCAAACGTCAGGCAAAATAATCCGTTTCACAAGTACGGCAATTTTATTTAGATATAAATGCAAAGTCAAAAAAGTATAAAAAATATGCCGTCTTAAAAATTGTGAATCTCCTCAAAAATCATGTCACGCATATTTAAAGAGAAATTACATTAATATTCCAGCCTACACCAATCTATACTTAAACATAACTTTATAAAGAAGAAAAAGTTGATTGTTTGCTTGTTGAAGTTGAATTCGCTCCGAGATTACTTTACGGATGTGAAAAAGTCATTTATCATTTGGGAGCGATATTAACTATGGTGAAGATTAGCTATATTATGTTTTCAAAATGGTTAGGACTCTTTACGTTAAGGCCTCGAGTAACATGAGGTGTACAAAAATTGCCTAAACAATTCCTTACCTACATCGGCTTTGCTGCGAATACTATTGGTTATAGAGAAAAAATTTTGCACGACTTTGCAGAATATATAATTATCAACAAAAAATGTCACATCAGCATATGTGACCTGATGAGATAACGAGAAACTGACGATTATTTTTAACAGCTTTTCCCAGAAAACTAGTTTTCGCTCGTTAGCTCCCTTTTCGTAGACAAGGTCACATATATCTAACTATTATCTACAACTTTGCTTTTTCTTTTGTAAATTTAAGGCTTTATTGTATAAAAACGGTTACAAAAATGGTATTCAAAATATTGGCCGTCGCTAGCTACTACTTTTGACCATCTTTCTGGCAGCATGCGTATTCCGTGACGAAAGAACTCCTCATCTTTCGAGTCGATCCAAGTATCAATGCAATTTTTGACTTTTTCATAAGAACTTAAGTGCTCGTTAGCTAGACCGTGTGCCATCGATCGGAACAAGTGGTAGTCAGATGGCGCAACGTCTGGAGAATACGGCGGATGGGTTAAGATCTCCCATTCCAGTGTCTCCAAATATTTTTTGACCACCTTGCGATGGGCTATTCCCATGGCTTTCTTCACTTAGGATTATCGTAGTGGACCCATTTTTCGCCGCCAGTTACAATGCGATGTAAAAATCCCTTTCGGTGGTGCCTTTGAAGCAGCTGTTCACATGCAAAGAAGCGCCGTTCGACATCTCTTGGTTTCAAGTCGTAAGGCACCCAGTTTCCTTGTTTCTGAATCATCCTCATGGCTTTAAGGCGTTTTGATACGGCTTGCTGTGTCACTTGCAACGATGCAGCCAATTCCTATTGGGTTTGAAACGCATCTTGGTCGAGTAATGCTTCCAATTCAGCATCTTCGAAAATCTTCTCTCTTCCACCACCAAGCCGGTCTTCGACTTCATAATCACCATTCTTAAAACGTTGAAACCATTCGCGACCTGTTCTTTCACTTAGGACAGCCTCACCGTACGTATCCGAAAGCATTCGATGAGCCTCAGCCGCACTTTTCTTGGAATTAAAAAAGAAAAGCAAAATTTCCCGCAAATGTCGAGAATTCGGCTCAAAAAGTGAAACTTTCAGTTGACAATAAGTTTGGGATGCAAACAGATCTCTACAAATATTTTGTTGGATTAATGTTGACACAAATGTCCAAGATCGATATAAAACGATTTAATCGAGCAGTGCTTGACCCTAGACATCTATTGGAAAACGACGGAAGCAAAGTTGTAGACCTAACAGTTACATCGCAATAAGTGTTCTTTTATAAAAAAAGTAATAATAATGTCGCCTTTGTAAAAGCTCTTTATTTGTGCCTTGGTATTAATCCTAATCAAACAAGTCGTGGCAACCCGCTCGGCTAGGCTACAACCCAATATACTATGTAGGCGTCAATCTCAATAAATAAAGTGCAGGACGACTTATGACGGAATTGTATATAAATAACATTAAAAGTTCGATGTTCACATCCCTAAATGAGGTCCTCTTTCCTCAAGTGAAATGGCAAATGGAGTGATCTGCTAGTAGTCATTATTTTGAGTTCATTTTTTGAAAAATAATTTTTTTTTCAATAAGTTTCAATATATGCTACAATTTCCTGTAATTAAAATTAGTTTACATTGTCATTTCAAACTAAAAGTACATATAAACGTATTTATGAATTCATAACGTTCTTCTGCCTTAGCTTTGATTCACGAGTAACATTTATTGAAGCCTACCTTTAGGCTGAGCTGAATTTCTTGCATTAAAACAATTTTTAGGTGACTAATGTTTGTGTGAGTAACTCATGTGTGCTATGATGAGGGAAGTGCACAAAAATATTTGTGTGCACATTGGTTATATTTATGGCATGAATGAATACGGAAATATACATATGTGCATATATATGTAAGTACATACTTACCTATTTCTTAGTAAGAATAAGTAACCGGTAAACGGAAATAACGATGATGATGAGTAAAACTTCAAGTTAATATTTGAAGAATTGATTTAAGATAGCGATTGAATCAGACAAAATAAGTGAAAAATTTTATGAACTCAGTGAATGATAATAAATTTGATCAAAGTGATAATAAAACAGTGAAAAACAAACAAAATAGCTGTAATATGTATACATACATCTGTACCTATGTATGCGCCTAAAGAAGTGTTTATTGTAATAAGCAAATATAAAACTTTCGAAAGTGTTGAAATAAAAAACAAAATAAATAAAAAAAAGGCAAAAAAATAAGCAAAAAAATTAAAAAAAAAACAATCAAAAAACACCGCAAACATTCCAATATGCCACACAAATCAAAGCAAAAACACGCGCTGTTTGGCACACAAAATAGAAACTCAAATTGTTAGAGAGCGCCCATCACGCACCACGCCACTCACGCGCACCTCAACAGCAAGCACTCGCGCACACACACACACACGTGTGATGAAAGTCAACGCCAGCAACAATTTCAACCTCGTCACACTCAACGTCATTGACGACGCGACTTTCGGTGACGACAACAAAAATCTGTGCGAACGCGATTGACGACGTGTAGGCCAGGCGTTCTCATTCCAAACAGATAGGCGAGAACAGTGCGACAACAACCACAGCAACACAAACACAAAACAAAAATTTGACCATTGTGGTGCAGTCAACCATTTCACTTGCATAGAAGATACAATCCAGCATTGTATTAAATAACAATAACAATTACATTACACACACACAGACGCACACATCCATCACCACAAAGCCAGACAGTGTAATAAACAAACAATTGGGCAGGGAAGAAGTGCGATTAGCATGAGGTAGACGCATTCCTATCTGTTGAATAGCATTTTCAATTAGTACGGACGCCTCTCTCACATGACCTCATCACTCTCCACTCTCACGTCGCTCACAGAAAGAGCGAGCGTGAGTGTGAGTGCGAGGCAGTAAATTAGAGAATTTCAACAGAGTTGTTTACTTGATCATAACAGCAATTTCACACAACAGAGAGAGAGAAAAATGTTGATAAGAGTGCTACACAGAGAAAAATAAATTACACAATTATGAGGAATTGAATCTGTAACTTTTTTTTATAAAAATTAAAAAAACAGGCTTAAATAGTTTTTGAATTCCATTGTTTTGAAGCAAACTTAGAATAATTTGAATATAAGTGAAATGATTCGGTCGTTCAAAACTTTAATAAATGACTTCCTCTCGACTGTTATTATAAGAAAAAGATTTTATTAAATTAACTTACACACCGCGTTAAAGGAAGATATAGTTCCAACTTGAAAAAAGAAACGGTTGGTGGCCTGTCAAAAAATGCAGCTATTTTGCTACTTCCAAAAACGGAATTCCCATTCAGTATTCTTCAAAACTAAAATCGCCTTCTCCACGTACCATACAATAATTTTTCTATTTTCGTCTATTTGTTTGGGCCTTGGTATGCCTTGTACCATGCATATCATTTTTAAATTGATTACGCCGAAACCTCAATAAGAAACTTAACATTGACTTGATGTACATATGTTAGCATCAGCCCATAATTCGTACTACCTAACACATTTCGGTTTAACCCAGCTGGTTTACAGCTGTATTTTTGGTTTTGGATAAAAAAACTCTATAGGAAAAATGACCACCTGGTCAAGCAATAGCGAAACATTACTGAATTAGAAAAGGCAGATTATCAGTTGCCACCAAATTCGATTGTAAAGGGTGATCCATTTAGAGGTTAGAAACTTCAAATTTATTGGAAAATGGTTATTATCATTCGAAAGAACATTCTTTGGCATTCGCTTTTTGAATATTTTGAAGTCTCAGTTATTCCATCCGTTGAGTTAAATTTTCGACGACTCGTTCGAATGATGCCAGTGATGTTTTGGTCCGATTCCTGAATCGAAGCTTGTCCGCATAGAATTTAGACTTTACATATGTCTCCCCACTGGAAAATGACTAATAGTGTGATGTCACACGTTCTTGGTGGCGAATCAACCGGCTGAAAACGTTAAATTATATGTTCACAGAAGTGTTCTCTCAATAAATGCATTGATTGATGCGATGGGTTTTGTTGAAACCAAATGTCGCCAAGATCACGTGTTTCAATTTCAGTCATCCAATAGGCGATTATCATAGCGCGATTACGGTCAGCATTGACGCTTACGCTCTCACCGGCATGATTTTTTAAGAAATATGGGCCGATGATTTCTCCGGACAAATTAAACCAAATCGTTGTTTTTCTGTATGAAATGGCAGCTCTTGAATCTTTTCAGGTTGCTCTTCGTCTCAAATGTGGCTATTTTGTTTGCTTACATACCGATTGAGCCAGAAATAGGTTGAACAAAATTTGGCACGAAAACGTCGAATCTTCCTGGAACCTTTCAAGAGTCAATAGGACGTAGCAATGTCGCTTGGCAAGGTCGAGCGAATTCAGTTCTTGCCTCAGCTACGACTGTTATATTTTCTTCACAAATATTCGGTCCAATAATGAATGCTGGGTCCCAAGGTGGGGATAGTCTTGCGAATAGTACGCTTAGTAGGCCGATTATGTTGAGCGTAAGTTGAGTGAAGAGAACGAAACACATTCTTTACAGATTTTCACATTACGTGAATTTTCGAAATGCCAAACAATACTAACTAAAAGAAGATAACAGCTTGACACGACTCACGCGTAATCTGACAAAAAAGGATATTGAAAAAGTACCTTTGCTTGGATCACCCGTTATATCCGACGTTTCCTTCTGAATGTTTTAAACTTCGCGTCAAACTTAAAGGCTACACCTTTGCTGAGAAAAGTAGAGAGATTTTGTTACAAACGACTATACTCTTTTTAGAATTCAATTCATTTAAGATTAGAAGTCCGACGGATTTCATTGTGGGCAACTTAAGATCAAAATTTCCGCATAAACTTGCGGAAACAGCGGTTAAGGAAGGAAGGATTACAATCCTGTGTCAGAGAAATTCTTGGAAAACAAATGGCCTCAGCTATCGATTTCACTAGGTTTTTTTCTACCAAACCAAATGCAGAAAGTATTTTCACCAATATTACGATACGAAATCTCTAGACCTTTTACTCCAACCCGTTGAAGAAAATTACGGACTCTTAGTTACTTGCCTCAGGAACAACATTTAAACAATTCATGAAATGCAAGTTTAGATGAACTTTTCCCTGATACTCTTTAAGTATTCATAATGAGGTTTTATGGTCAATGTTTTATTTTCATAAATTTTCACATTTAATAAAGGTTTCATAAATATCTAAGTGAAGAATTGCCAATAAGATAACCAAATCTTAATGACTCACGGGAAATTTGCAAAAACACACCTCGGGTGCATATTTATAAGCAATGCAGAAAATTCTCCAAAAGTTAGAAACCTTATCAAGAGATAACAGGCACATAAACAACTTGTCACTCGGCTTAAATATTGACGTTCTTTTGTATTTACAGTGTAAGCAAATGATCTTGCAGAGCGCAGCTCAGCGAGAGCCACACAAGCAAACAAACAAACACGGAGAGCTCTAATAAAAAATTATAGAAAAAACTAAAATAAAAGAGACGAAAGGTGAAAATAAAAGAAATCAACCGGTGAGTAAGTGCAAAGTGTGGTGAATATCGGCAAAGTGGTTAAAGCAAAGCCAGTTAATTGCAGATACTCTCCGCGCGGCGGTTAACGTAGACCATAAAGAGGCGCAAAGATTAGCCTACAATAACAGCAAAGCCGTTCACTATACAAACCCCATAAATCGTTGAGAGCTGAGTTGGTTGCTCAGCAAAAATGTATGGCAATCGCAGCGGCGGCGGCACGGGCAACGCCAACGACAGCAGCGCGGTGAATGCCGGCAATGCCGGTCCAACAATGCGGCGTGGTGGAGTTGAGCCCACAAATGCCGGTTATAATGGAGCGCAGACGATCAATGCGGTAACAACAACAATGACCACAACGCCAAAGCCAATGAGAGTAGCAGCGCCAACGCCAGCGGCAAACACAACAACCACGCTCAACAGGAGAGACGAAGTCGCGACGTCGCTGGAGCGAACAAGCAAAGTGACAGCGCGAAATGAGCTTGTTGGCGCCGGGGGCCAGCAGACGACGATGGGTAAAACAAAGTTGTCGACTACGACGACGACGACAATGAGCGAAGCGACTGGGAACTCTGCTGCAAAGGCAGTAAATTCATATGTTGGCAGAAATAAAGATTCAGTTGAAGGTGGACCGCGTGCGCAGACGGATGTAACGGATTGTGAATTATTTAAAAGGCAGCAAATTAAGCAGCAGCAACAAGAACAAAAGCAAGCAGTACGTCAATTGCAAGTGACAGCCAATAAGCAGGAACAACAAAAACAACAGCCGCAACAACAACAAAACGTTAACGCATCGAGTGCTAATCAAGGTAGTGCGACAAAAACAGTGCAAACAATCGGCAATAGTAGTCAAAATTACGGCCAAACGTCGACGGCAACGATTCATTTAAATCAGCAAAACAACAACAATACGAACACGAACGCGAACGCGAGTGCAAGCGCGAATTTCACGCGACCAGCGCCAAATACTTACTTGTCGAACGTGAGTTTTAACGCAAACGCGAGTGCCAAAGCCAACACCTACGCCGAACGCGATCAATACAACATCAACAACAACAGCAACAATAACAAGTCCATAAATTATCCGCCGCCGGACAACAGTGCAGGATACTACAGTCCAGCAGTGTCTGGCTATCCACGACCGCAGCAAACAACCGCGTACAGCAACAACAACAACAGCGACTACGATTACTATCAACAGGTGTGTGTTGGTGTTGTTAACAAAAACAACAAAAAAATAACAAATTGTGCATGAAAGGGCAAAGAAAATGCCAAAACTGCGCTCCAAACGCTTTAACCGCTTACCGAACGCTTCACAGCGCTCATCAGCGCAAGCTAATAAACCGCTTGTTGTTGTCGTGTAAACGCTTCTGAATTCTATGCGCTGCTTGTAGAAGCAAATTAACATTTCGCAACTAATGAAAATGTTAATGAACTTCACACGCCAGGCAGCCAGCCAAACCGCCGATTACTTTACACATAATTATACATCTCTATGTATGTGTGTGCAATAACAAATCAGCCACTTCGGCAGCCAACTTCAACACAAGCCAAAGGCAAACACACACGGTGGCAAAGACACTTGTGAACTTGTAGACAGCAAAAAGTGGCAGCAAGGCCTGTGACGCTCTTTTCCAGTCATCACCCCGCCAGCCGCCTCTCTGCCCGGCCCCCAACCGCACACTTTTAATTTAATACCTTAAGAATGGAGCATTTTGCCTGCCGCACTTCTTGCGGTTCTTCTTGTTTGTTGGCACTTTTATGACTGCCAGCCGGGCATGGCCGGGCCGACCGTTCGTGGCGTTGCGTTGCGTCACATTGCATGACAGCGCTGCCGCGCGCAAGTTTGTGGCAATTCGCCTGTATTACTGCCACAGAGCCTTTCATGGCAGCTGATGTGGCACGCGTAATGTCCCAACGTAGGAACGTACGAAGTGCGCTCCATTGGTGGCACATGGACGTGCATATATTAGGGTGGACCAAACAACCTTTTACTTTTTTCCTAGGATATCGAGAAAATATCGACCGAAATGACGAAAAAACAAAAAAACACGTTAACTTCGGTTGCACCGATCACAAAGCCTGACAAAAATTTTATTTTGATCGGTCGGGTTGTATGGCAACTATATGCTATAGTAATCGGATCTCGACAATTTTTGCAGAAGTTATACAAATGCCTTAGAAAATAACCCATGCCAAATTTCGTCAAGATATCTTGTCAACTGAAAAAGTTTTGCATACAAGCACCTTATACCGATCATTCAGTTTGTATGGCAGCTATGTATATGCTATAGTAATGCGATCGCAACAATTTCTTCAGAGATTACACTATTGCTTTAGACAATAACCCATGTCAAATTTCATGAAGATATCTCGCCAACTGAAAAAGTTTTGCATACAAGTGATTGCCTCCAATCGTTCAGTTTGTATGACAGCTATATGCTATAGTGGTCCGATATCGGCAGCTCCGACAGATTAGCAGCTTCTTAAGTTGAAATGAACGTGTGCAAAATTTCAGCACGATATCTCAAAAACTGAGTGACTAGTTCATCTACATATATACAGACGGACATATTGACGTAGCTAAATCGATTCAGCTGCCATGCTGATCAGTAATACAGATATTTTTTTAGGAACTCCAACGTTTCCTACAATATTTTCGTAGGCTTAAAAAAATTTTGTTTTTTAATTTTTTATTTTTTTTGGGCCACCCTAATACTTATACATATGTAGGCAAACATTTACAAATATGTCTACGTAGAAGGGGCGCGTCGAGGGCCAGCAAGCGGCAGAGCCGGTGTGCATGTCCACATTTCTCTGATGCCGGTTTTCCCGTTGCATGTTACGAGTATGTGAAGTGGCAAGGCTGCATGACACAGGCTGCCATAACTATAAATATGACTATAACTCTATATAGGTACTTATATGTAATAGAATAAATTATCTTATAGTAGCTCATTACGTGGATTGCCTTAAAATAGCTGCGGGCCAAAAGCAATTCATAAATACATACATACTTATGAGCAAACATACACACTTGCATATACATTCATATATGTATATATATGCATATATATAAGCATATTAGAGCCGCTGTGTCGCTCTGTGTGAAAATGTGGAGCGTGGCTGTCGATTGACAGACAACATGACATGCTTCCAGATGCAACATTGTGATTATGAATAAAGTATTTCTCAATTTTTTTCACTGTCTGACTCTGCTGCTGCCGCTTGGGCGGTTCCGGCATGCACTTCCCCACCAATACATATAAACATTAATTTGCTTTATCGCGCTTACAAGCTTACTTAACACATATTTACTAACCCGCACACACACACATATACACATACTTGCCCGCTTTCCATATTTTCGTAGGTTGCAAATCGGTTTGTGTCTGTCTGTGCCGCATGCGTCGGCTCAACGCTGATGACGTGGTTAATGGCACCAGCCGGTTTTACCGTTTGTTTTTACACGCATTACACGCATTTCATTTACATATTTACCAGCCTAAGAAACGAAAATAAAAAATTTGTGGACTTAAGTACACACACATACATGTAGGAAGATTTGACTGGCTTTGCTTGCAGTGTGAAATTCTTTTTTTAATGCGCTTAGTTTTTGAAGAATTTCTCTAAAGGCATTTCCGCTAAGCTTGAGTTTGATGCAAGTTTGTAAACCTCTTAGTGCGACACCGGTGAGAGACGCGGCGATTAATCAGTCGAAGGAAGAAGCATGAGTCACACGGTTCTTAGCAGATTTGTCTATTAAATTTAACAACCACAAATTTACTACTTGCAACAAGTACTTTAAGTGGACAAATATTTTGCTTATGAATGTTTGTACTATAACATTTTCCATAACAGTTTTGCTGAAATATGGAATATATGTATGTATAAATGAAAATCTTCTGTACTCAACGACACAGTTGATTATTTCGATAATTTCAAGTTGTCTTTAATAGTATTTCAAAAATCTTGGTGTAATGAGACTTCTCTTTCATGTATAAAGCTTGCTCTTATAAAGCGTAGCCACAACGTAGGGACGTAGGGGAAAGGTGTAAAACTATCCAGAAACAACGATTTGTATCTTCCCAAGCATACCAGGCTAATATACTAAGCTTAATTAGAGATTTTCGTGCCTAAGAATCAAACTTTCCATCAACTTTTTCGTAGTCCATGAATATCATAAAAATGAAAAACTCAAAATTTAAGTACCCGTGCTACAGCTCGCGTAATATTAAGGTGGCATTTCAGTCTAGATGCCTTAAGGCTACAGCTCGTCTAAAACCAAGGGAGTACTTCCGTATAGAAGTTCGAATTTACAGCATTTTTGGCAATTGATTGTTTTACAATATTGATTGAATCCAGACTAGACTACCTTTTTAAGTATTTTCTAAGAACAATTGTTTCCATTTTTAGCCTATAACTGTTTTCGGAGAACTTATTTTAATTTTTTAATATTAAAAACCAGTTAAGTTTTAAAACAGAATTTGCATCAAAATTTATCAAAAAAATTTTTTGACGGCACCTAAGAAAATTTTAACCAGGGTTGCATTGGTACCACCAGAACTCCGAAACCATCGATGTACTTCCATAAAATAAGATAAATTTACTGACTACAAAACTTAAGAAAAATAAAAGCACAAAATGTGGAAATATAAAAAGAAAGCTGCCCGATCTACTCAGTCAGCTTTATGCAGCTGTTTTAGAATAATCACATAAATATCTCAGATCCGACTCATATTCGATGACTCATAATAGCTTGTTATTTTGTGCATGAAAGAAAAGGTTATTTGTTCTGACTAAGCAAGAAATTCTTTGAAAAACTTAAATGTTTTTGACATTTTTCACATTCCATTATAAATATATTATATGAGAAAGCTTGGTCTAGGAATAACACATAATCAGCAGATAAGCGCCGAAAAAATTTATAACTGTGTTAGATATTACTCATTTTGAAAAATATAAAGAAACTCTAGAAGCTTTTAAAACTTGCTTTGATAGTCTGCATAATTTATTTTATTGTTTTTTTTTTTTATTTTTGGATCCTCAAGCTACTTTTCGACAATATAAGTATAAAATAACTTCCTTTTTATAACTGATTTTCCAGTATTTTTTTTTTATTGAGAAATAGCTTAAGATACTGTTTAAACCGATATGTTTTGATGCCCTTATAATCGTTGGCATATGTTATATGGTTTGCTGGGCAAGACTGAACTGCCAATTTTTTTCAAAAAGCAGTGCCAAAACATTAGCCGCAAACATACCATTCTAAATTTACCAACGATTTAGTACCGTTTTTCTAATAAGAAAAAGAGGCAAAGTTCCACTATATTTTAAACGGCAAAATGTTCAATAGCAACTAAAATAATGTTTTAATTGGAAATTGTCACTCGTAATGTGCACATTTTGCTTCGTTAAACATTTTGAAATTGCTAGATGTTCCTGAAGCTCAACAAAGGCTAATACTATTTACTAATGTAATGAATATTGTATAGTGATATATTTGATAAACTATTAGAGCACCGTTACGGTTTTATTAAGAACGAACTTTCAGAACAAATCGGTGAAAATTACGTTTTTTTTTGCTAGTCGTGCATTAAATGTAACTCACCATTTGCAAAATTATTAATTTCTATTTTTTAGACCGATCTTTGTTTTTTTTTGAATGAAGACGATTTCAACACTTTTATTCTACAAACTTTTGTTATAGAAGATTCAAAATTCTTTACTCTCTGATTAGTACTTTCAAAAAGTCTTCAATGGCAATATTAGCTGCTATAAATTCATTTTGAAATTAATATCTTTGTGTTTGTAAGCCTCAAAACCTTTACATTTTGTGCTTTATGGGCAATTTTTAGCTTCAATTTTGTTGTCAGAGAATTTCCTTTTAAATTCATGTATCATCCATAAGTGATTTCGCAGATACTTGCTAAGAGTGCAAAATCACACATATTTTTACTATCATTTATTTATAAGCTATATTTCTACAGCGATATATTTACATAAGCTGTTGTCTTCTTAACATAAATAACTATACACCAATATTTCTTTAGAGAGACATTTCGAAATTGCTAGATGTTTCAGCAGCTGCAAAAAAGCTGATATTGTTTACATGTGGAATGAATATTATAATACAATATGTTTTGAAATCTACTAATGTACCGTGACGAATTTCAATAAAAATTTTAACCTAACAATCGCTGCTTATCGTTCATTACTTACTTAAAATCAATTCTTAAAGGCATACTAATTACACATACATACAAACAATATTTAACATAAAATCAATTCATAATAACTACTCATTTCTCAAGCAAAATGTACAAACAGTAAATTTCTCAAACGAAAATTTAATAATTCTTCGAAACTCTCCACATATGTATACACATGTAGCCATCCGATTACTACCAACACCAAGAACCGTACGACGAGAACTTCGACGAAGACATGGAGGCCGAACGTGATCTCGCCGAGGACGCGCAATGGAAGAAGATCCAACAGAACACCTTCACACGTTGGGCCAACGAACATCTGAAGACGATCGATCGCAACATTAACAACCTGGAAACCGATCTGTCCGATGGTTTGCGCCTGATTGCGCTGATCGAGGTGCTATCGCAGAAACGTATGCCCAAATACAATAAACGTCCAACATTCCGTAGTCAAAAATTGGAAAACGTTTCGGTGGCGTTGCAATTCCTCGAACAGGAGCACATCAAGATCGTCAATATCGGTGAGTACAAGGCATTTTATTGATCTTTCCGATAACATATTCGTAATTATAAGCACGAAATTACTAGGAAACTTAGTTGAAATCGAATTTATAGGGATTTGAATACATTATGCACAGGAAGGCATGTTGTGGCAGCTACGCATGCGCATAGCAACATGCGTGCTTGTTGTTGTGCGCAAAAACTGAAGTGTTGAATTTTGTTTGTCTCCCGATGAGTTGGGTTTTATTTTACCTGTCATGCGGGTTAGACAAATTCATTGAAAAGCTGAACAAAAATGTGGAGCAGCGCGCAACTACAGTGCGAAGGTTTAAGGGGCGGGGAAGAAAGCGGCGCCGCTGCGTTGAACGACGCGTTACGCTTAACAAATGCGCACAAACATTACGGCTGTGCGGCGGCAAAGCCCGTTAGACAAGACAAGACTGGGAATCGGGTTTTCAAACGAGTTTCGAGCGTTCAAAAACAAACAACAATAACAACAAATTGTAGCTATGATTTCGTGGATACCTAAAACACATTCTGCTGTGCACAGTTGTGTATTAGCATGTGTGTGTGTGTATGTATGCGTATTTGGGGCGGTTTCATGACTCTCACCACATCTTCTGGCCTTACTCGAGTCGCACTTGAAATATTTTGAATCTAACGAAGCACTAGAATTAAACGATATCGCTCTTGCGTCACACACAGTTGAGTTCTGGTGGCAAATGACTTCACGGTCAAGCTGATGATATCACAAATCACATACGTACGCACATACATGTACATGTTTTTATATAAAAGTTTATATGTAGAAGAGCGTGTTGATTTACTCTTAGCGGCAATGCATTTCACAATCTGCCTACACAAACACACACACACGCGCAGAAATAAACTGACAGCAGACATTTTTTTAAAATTCAATTTAATGGCACTTTTCATTTATTGTTGCCCAATTAGTTGTGCATTATTTTCCATATCAAATTTTGAACATAAAAATGCACATAAAAACTCTTAGGCGGCCTGAGAACCTTGTGGCTTCGCCTTTCATTGAGTATGCACATCGAAAACGATTTTCTCTTTTCATATTATTGTATTATTGCATAATGGCGATAAGTTTTATTTTGCATTTTTTCTTATTTTTTCTTATGCAACTCAATGTGTGACCACGACTCAGCCGGAGTCGGACGAGCGCCTATAATTGTGGCAATACGCAAAGTAAATGAAAAGACTTACTCACAGAGGCGGCTTTACTCACATTTCAGTGTTTATTTTTATTGCAATACAAACAGATATAATTACATACATACATACACATGTATATATTTGTAGTAGTACATATATGTCAATGACACCCCGCTGTGCCCGTCGCGCTCCTTGAATGTCGCCGTTTTTGTCAGTAACAAACAAATGATGTCATTCCGAAATGGCGCAAACCCTCTGCGCGAGCTTTGGGGGTACTTGAAGTCGCGCGCTTATTTACGGCCTTACATACATATGCCCATACTTATGTGTTGTACTGTTTATTGTCACTCTCGCTAAGGCAGTAGGCGTTTTGCATTGCAATTAGGTATTTTAGGCATCAAATCGAGTGGCTTCCAATGGATATGGACATATCGCAGTATCGTTAAGCGTTGCGAATCTTTTCATTTGCCAAAATTGGTACATTATTCTGTTCAAACAAATTACTTCTTGCTCAGATCAGCATCATCATAAATTTCTGTATATCCCAGTGGCGCATATGACCTCAATAAGCCACTGGCTCAATCTCGTCACAATTATTGGCATTCTGACTGGACCACTTTCAATAGATTCACACGCTATGCGGCTAAATATTATGTGGAACGTTCTTTGCTAAAGCTGTATGGAGGAAGGCGAGCTGGAATCATATAGTTATTTCCCTCTCCATTGCCCGGATTTTGCCAGACTGACATTGAAATATCTGAGTAGACCCAACTTTGGCGCATCTAGCGAAGTCGCGCACATTGGTATCAGCCGCCTTAATAAATTTGTGGCTCAAAACGCTTAGTCAATCTGGTGACCTTAAGAGCTTTGGGTAACATAATGGAGGAATATCTGTCTCAATGGGATTCATCGTTTGCGATCAATCGTACTTCTTCTTCATCTTTATTGGCTTAGACAGCGCTTACACGGTTTACAACAGCGCGCTACAGTCGATCTTCCATTTCGCTGCTTGGCGCCAATTGGAGGTTCCAAGTGTACGAGAGACTGTTTTTTTTCATTTTATTGAAGGTGGTTTTTACGTGGCGGGTCCCAAACCCAGCGCACAACTTTGGGAAGGCATGTTTCGCCATCTCACTTTATCTCGCCTTCAAACGGGTGTTTTTTAGCCACCCAGAGGATACTTGCTCTAAGACCGGAAGTCGTGAGCTGCTTGAGCCACTCCCAAGTGAATGGCCCTCAGACAACTTTCTTCACTTGCGTGAACTTTTACACATTACTCCATCCTCTATCCATAATTTTTCATATTTTTGGTCCCTTTGAGTGGAAAACTGTATAGAAGGCTAAAATTACGCTATTTACACTATTTCGAGTTCGAAAGTGTAACTAAAATTGGGAATAACTTATCCTTATACAAATCCTAATTTCAGAAAAATTCTACTTTCAATAAGGGGTGAGGGGGCCTACTCTTTGAAAGTAATAACCAAAACGACCTTTTTCTCATAGTCTCGCGCAGACATAATGCGCCAGCAACCATCGATATCCGGCCTCTTTTTACGAATAGCTTCGCGCAAACGGCGCATAACACTTAAATAGTATTCCTTGTTGACAGTTTGGCCACGCGGAAAGAATTCGAAATGCACCACACCTCGATAAGCGAAGAAAACTGTCAACATAACCTTGATTATTGACCTGCTTTGACCTGGTTTCTTTGGCTTTGGCTCATCTTTGCCACGATATTCCGCTGATTGATCATCTGTTTCTGGGTCCTAAGCATAGTTCCAAGACTCATCGCCATTAATAATACTTTTCAGAACATCCAGGTAGTCGGAAAGCATTGTTTCACAGACGATAACGCGATGCTGTTTTTCGAAAAAATTTAGTGTTTTTGGAAACAAGCGTGATTTCACCTTTCTTAGACTCAAATGATCTTTCAGAATGATTTTTACTGATCCTTACGATATTCCAACGGTGCCAGTAAGATCACTGACTGTTAATCGGAGATTCTCAAGCACCAATTCCTTTATTTTATTGCCGTGTTGATCATCAAATGATGTTAATGGCCGTCCTGAACTCATTTATTGAATAATTTCGTTCATCGCCAAAATCGCCGAATGCACTTTATGTCCTTCAGAAAGCCAAGCGTATACTAATGATTATTTTGATGTGACATTTGGCACAGATGTCACTGACAGTCATACTAACGCTTTCGTGTGAAATTTAAATTACAAAATCTTACTATTATTTGCCCGCAGTAAATATTACACGTAATTTTCTTTAACTACACGAAATTATCCAAAATGTTTGCCTTGTATTGACAGCAGTTCTTCCTTTTTCTTGAAATAGCCAAAATGCCTTAGTAATTTTTTTGTTTTGGCCTTAAAAATGCTAAATACGGTTCTAAAAAATTACAGAGGTATAGAGAAGGCAGATATAAGATAATATGATAACATTATCTATTAAGCCTGAAAAGAAATACTACAATTTACACAATATTGTTTTTTTTTCTTAAATATTCCAATAACAACAAAGTCGCTTAAATATTTCAATATTTTATGCTTAAACCACACACACATTCAACTCACTGATCAGCTGCTGCACAGACGCCTAATGCGCGCAGACACTAGACATTTTTACAAGAATGAAATACGAAATATCTGCATTTTTCGCCAAAGTAATAAAGCAAAATAATAAAACACTATATTGTTTCAATCATTATTTGCTCAACTATACTATTTAAGCACACCTGTTGGCTTTTGTACATACAAACAAATCGTTGATTGTGTAAGTCTGCCTTCAACAAAAAACTTGGCAAAAATGTAAATCGCCATTTATCACGTCTGAGTACACATTTTTTACTGTAAATCATGTGGAATATATAAAATTGCGCTAATAGTTAGCGCTCGCTCTGTGTGCTTTATTCGCTATGCCTTCCCCCTGCCTTTACGGTGTGCATAAAATTAGTCACATATAATTATTGCAGCGAAGCGTGCAAATGAGCCACCAATTCACTTTTCATTTTATTTGAAACGCTAAATTTTTTCACTTTTTTTGAAAAGTTTATATAAATATTTTTGCGTATGAAAGCTAAAAATAATACTCATAATAAATGCACATATGTCTGTATGTATGGAGTTAGGTATGAGTCAAACGTTTGGCACTCGTAACCCAGTGAGTGACGTATGATGTCATTTCCACATTGGCCATCATTGCAGGTACTTCGATTTGTCGATTTGTCGCTTCGGAGAATGTTGAATAATTTACATTTCTGTGAGGTTGCCATTTGTAAAGCCGCTTTGTCAGTATAGTTTATTATAAGTTTATGAATATTTTAACTTTTATGTGCTATGAGTGCATCGAGTTTTTCGCTATTTTTTTTACAATTTTGTTTTTTAAAAATTTTTTAAATTTTGTTTTTATAGTTTTAAAATTGTTTTTATTGTTTTTAAATGAAAAAAAGAAATATTTATATTTATTTAAACTTCGATATTTGGCTTATTGAAAAACATTATTGTATAATGACATTAGTAATTACTAAAAAGTAAAATTATGAACAAAATCTATTTTTACCTCTTACTACGATGATATTTTGTTCACAACGACAATATGACAGTTGTTATAAGAGATCAAAGTCTCATCTTCTAAAAAAAAAAAAATAATATTTTCTTTTTTCAATAATACTAATGCGATTTTAAACACTAATAACACAACTTTTATAACCTTATAACCTTGTTGCAATATTGTAAGAACTTACACAATAATATTTTTTTCAACAAGCTTAATTTCGTAAGTCCATTTTATTTGAATACTTGAATTTTCAGTCTAAATTTCGAAAATGGGAGATATCACTTTATTGCATATGAATCATTCTCTCAAAGGATTCTGTTTGATCCAATACCTAGCCGGGTGCTAGACAGTGTAAGAAGCCAGTAAAAGTTGCCTAGATCATTAGAGAGAAGTGAGCAACTAAAAAATAAATAGAAACTACGATGTCGAAATCAGCTGTAGATAAAGTTAAAGTAAAATAATATTCAGCAAAAATCTTCCATTCAATAAATATTACAACTAAGCACAATCTACCACAACTTAAAAGTAATATTTATGGTTGTAAGTACCTATAACTCAGTTACATACATATAGTATATTCATACTATATCTAGTAAATAGACTCGCTTATCCACTTGGCCTAATATCAGTGAAGCGTAATTGATACAAGGTAGACTTGACAGTTCACTTGCTGCAGGTCTCATATAACTCAGTTATAGATTCAAAAATATACTAATATATATGTAGGTATGTATATAGATAAATATATACATATATCAGTTATAGTTTCTAGTTTAATTTGCAACAAAGACAATTTTTTGAACTTGCATTGTTATCGCTTAATTACATACCTACCAACCGACTCATACCTAATTGGTAGCCATTAAACATACAAATCCAATTTTTGTCTATTTAAATGATAGGCGCCTCATGCCACAAGTCAATTATACACGACTACATTTAAAGTAGGTGATATTGACAAAACATAAACGAGTAACAACATTTCGAAGCAGAATTACATTTAACGCGTTCATTGAACTTTTTGGGCGAGAGTGTTTGGGTTGATAAGATAAATATTTGAATAATGATTAACTAAAAAGCTGGTTACATTTTGTCGTACACATTATGTACATATGTAATATATCGTCGCCTAAAATGCTAAAAAAATGCTTTTCATAAGTTTACAGGCGATGGAAAAACGATATAATTGAAAGCACTCATTGAAACAAAAATCGAGTTTTGGTTAAAAAAGGGTTTATATACTGGGTAAATCTGACAACGGAAGCTGAAAATTTTATCCTACATATACATATATATACATATAATATGAAGTAGTGAATTGCAAGCAATAAAAAACTCAATTTCGATTTTTTTAACACACGTTGTTTTGCATTATAGGTGACGACATGAACAAGCCACGTAATTAGCTGAGACAATTAAGTTCTAAATTGAGTATTGAAAAACACTCAATTAGGTTTGGAAAAAACATATTCTTCTACAAAGTGTTTTGCAGCAAATGCTTTTCTTTGTCTACTAAATTTTATACGTTTAGCGTGTTTACAGTGAACTCACAGGGTTGCATTGAGTTGTTCACATGTTGCCAACTAAATACTAATTTTCAATTGTAGACGTTTCAGGAATTAACTAATTAATTAATTAAATTTATTAAATTAAAATTAAATTAATTAATTTAATTTAACCATTTTATGTTTAATGATGCAATTAAGCAATTAAAACCCAACATTAAATCAATATTACCGTAATTACTGAATATACTTCAGTTGCCTGCAGATTTTTGATCTAATTTTGATTCTAAAAACTAAATGATAATTAGTTTATTTTTCTATTTTGTAGTAAATAGAAAACAATTAGTAGTTAAACCGCTGACATTATCGTACTGTTAACACATTAGAAGAAGGAATAAGTATTAGAGATACTTATAAATAAATATTATTAGACTTTAACATTTTTTAATTTTATTTTTTATTACAATCCATCATACCTTTTCAAAATAGTTGATTTCGCACAATGAACAATTTGTAGTGTTTTCTCTTGAAGATTTGTTCAATATCTCTCGTTGAATTCCAATAATGCCATAATTAATTCATTATACATATCTTCTTATATGTATGTAGAAGTTCGTGCGTGTGAGGAAAGTTCTCTGAGCTACATTCACTTGGGAATCGCAATAAAAAAATCTTATACAAACGGCTCAAGCAGCTCACGACTTCTGGTCTTAGATCACGAATCCTGTGGGTAACCAAAAAAACATCCGTTTGAAGTTGAGCTAAAGTGAGAAAGCAAATCATTCCTCCCCAGGGTTGTGCGCTAGGTTTGGGACCCGGGAAATAAAACACCCCGAATGAAAAGAAATTCCTTTTAACACTTTGCTTAATTAGATTTTTACCCATACCAAAAATATTTTCGGTTTAAGACTTTCGTATACCAGATGGCTTCCACTATCAAGAAATATTTTGTTTGTAAACATTTTTAAAATTTTTTCTTTTGATGTGCATTATATTAGTATCCTTAATCTCATAATTTTATTGCAATTCTTCTATTAGTGCGATTATAATTGAAAAATCTGGTAAATCTTATAAAATTTTCCAACGGTGTTGACAAATATTTCTTGAAATATTCTGTTTTTTAACCAAACATTTGTTTTGTAATCAATTTGATTTTCATAAATTTAATTGCGTAAAATATTTTAAA
The DNA here is from genome assembly GCF_016617805.1 of Bactrocera tryoni. NCBI lineage: Eukaryota > Metazoa > Arthropoda > Insecta > Diptera > Tephritidae > Bactrocera > Bactrocera tryoni. Next base: position 55,517,645 of record NC_052499.1, read on the forward strand.
CAGGTGGCAACTCTCTAAAAAATAATTTACTCTCTCTAGAAGCTTTTGAATTTAATACAGCATTTATCTAGTTTATCAATTATTATTTTTTTGGACAACTGGCTAAGGTTTTAAATATATCCTGGACAGAAATATTTCTAAAAATGTTTAAATGTCACAGAATAGTATGTTTCTTAATAGAGAATAAATTAATTATAATTATTAACTAATAATAATAATTTTTACTTATTTTAATACTGTTTATAAGTTTTTTAAGCTACACTCTCTGATTCTCTTTAAATAAAAAACCTAACGGGGCATTTAACCATGTCCGAAAAATAGCACACAGCTAATTTTCTGCACACCAGTTTTGCATGAATAACCTTCATTTGCACATAACCTCTAATTAAAAATCATATTATGTGTAATCTGTGTCCAAAAATGCTTTCAACTACATACGAGTATATATATATATATATATATATATATATATGTATAGTATAGCATCAATACATATCTCCTGCTTGTTTGCACACAACGATCTAATCACTGATGTTTGCTCACTTTTGCTTTTAGCTATTTTTTCAAGATTATAGTTTTGCAATAAAAATTTGCAATATTTGGTTGCATATATTACCACACATATATATATATAAATACATACATACATGCACATTATTACAAGTATAAATTCATACTACTTCATATGTATTTATACACCCTTCTCAGATAAGCGCCTATCAGTTTTAGTGTTTGCCAAAGTTCCAAAATTAGCTATGAGCCCATGAAGCAACAAATTTATGGGCATTCGATAAGGAACGAGCTTTCATAAAAGCTTAAAAAAGCTAGCAATTTGTATATTTGTAATAAAATTTATTTGCAAATGCAATTGAAAGCAGTTAAAAGAAGGCAGAATAACTGTAAAATTATAATCAATTACTTTTGTACTTTCGATAAGATATAAAAAATACTTCGGAGGGAGATAGAGGCCGCTTTGCCGTTTCTCAATTATTATTTATGTATCGATCCATACGCTACATATAATCGTATAATTTAGAGATATTATTAGCATTTTTTTTTTGATTATCTGAAATTGCACGAATTCAGCTTTTAACGTTCAAAACCGGATGTTGGGATTCAGAGAGAAAATAAAGTGAAACTAAATTTCCTTAAATAATAACTCAGTATAACTTTTTTTAATTTGAATACTGTAGAGTGAGACCTAACGACATGAAAAAGTAACTAACTAGCTTACTATATTGATCTTTATTTTTCCCTTTTTATACAATAACCTTTTAGTATGTCAGAAGAAATCATCTTAATATTATTGGCTCTTGCAAGTGGTCACTTTCGATTCGCTACTTCTCTGCTCACTATTCGTGACCATTGTTCCCTTTCTCTGAACAGTAGGATAAATCATTCAAGTCGCTGAACTTTTTGATAGCAAATTTTGTATACAATGAGTCACTCTCTTTCTTTTTTGGTGCCACAGCTTATGAGACCGTTCGTTTCGCCACTCTTTAAGTTTAGGCAGTCTAAAAGTAGCTTATGAAATATTTTTGATGTAAAATGTTAGTTTGTCCATAGTATATCTTGCCGCCAGAAAAATTAGCAGTACTTTGAATAACTCGTCCAGAGTTTAGGCTTTGTCAAATTCTCATTGAGAATCGAAAAAATATTGTTTTTGACAGATATAAGCCTCCGCATTCGAGAGAGACTCTGAAAAAAGGGAACCAGGGTTTCAGACAGTCAGTTATTATACAAGATGACAGCTGCTATAGTAGAGCTCTCTAGACAAGAGTTGTAGGTTTTTTACAGATTACTGATTTTAATTTAATTAAAAAAATTAAGAATAAATTTAAATAAAAACATGGTTCAGTTGCTAGGTTCAAGAGGAGTAGTCATCCTTTAGTATGCCTCCCCTTGACGTGAATTTTAACAGACTCTGCGGCCTCACTATCGATACCTCCGCCAGTGTATCATACTGTGGGAACCTCAGAAGCTCACAGCGTAATCTTGCCAATGCGGCAAAGTGCAGAAAAGATGCTGCATTGTTTCCCTAGTGCTCTGTTCTAGACATTTCCTGCAGTCTTCTCGCCAGACAGTGACCAATTAGTATTCTCTTCATGTTCCTGCAGTGTCTTCTATCGATTTTATTGACATTTATTAATTCTTAATTATAAGTTTATGAAAAAGTTCTTAGATATATATTTTCTAAATGTATTATTATGATAAATAGAATTTTTAGGCAGCTCACAGCTCACAGCTCACAGTTCCAACCGCCAGCTCTAATAGGCTTATTAAAAATATTTATTTCCACATTCCAATTTACGCGCTGCTCCCACAATGGATTGAACCGCCAAACATTCTATGAATATTTATGCACACACATACACATACATTTACAAAAATGTGTTTATCTTTCACCAGTCACCTTTCTACAGCATGTGACCTCTTAAAAATGCCTCTTTGTGAGATATTCTGTAAGTAATCTTGTATTACAACAACAACAACCCAAATAACAGCAACAAGCGCGTTAAATGGAAATTCACGCCAACACCTCATTTACTCACCTCCACACACACACTAACACATCTTGTACACACACACACCAACATATCTTGCACACATACATGCATCAGCAGCGACATTTCTTTGAGTGTTTATTGTAGACTTTTATGCTTTTTGTAAATTGCTAATTTGCATAGTTAACAGAAAATTGAAAAGCCACGCAATTACGGAAAATGCGGAATGTCAGAAAATGTAAGAAGGAAAAGGTGTCACGGCAAGTCAATAAAATATGAATTGCCGCGGCAGTCACTCACAGCATGAATGTGCCACTTTGCGGCGAAATTCGATTGTACTTATACAAAAACAAACAACCACGCTAAAAGTATTTAGTGTTATCTCTTCAACTTATCTGCCTATGTACAGTATTGTGCGAAAGATGCGCAAGTGAGTCGATCGTAGAGATATTGCATATTCACAGCTACCGATCATCATATTTCTGACTATGATAGGACCAGGAGTAGCTTATATAAAGTAAATAAACGTAATAATTAAAGAAAAACCACAGAAACTTCAAATTTAATGGAGAGTGTTTATTATTATTCGAAAGATTATTATTTGGCATTTATTTTTGGAAGATTGTCTCTTTCAAATGTTGGCCGCCGTCACGTCTCTGATCATCTCAGACCGTTGAGTACAATTTTCGATGACTTGTTCGAGCATTTCGACTGGTAACTGTTGGAAAAAAATGTCACCGAGATCACTCCAAACCGTTGATTTTTCTGAATGAAATGGTAGATCTTGGATTTCTTCGCGCTTCTCTTTGTCCCAAATGTGGCAATTTTGCTCGTTTACTTACCTATTGAGCCAGAAATGGGCTTCATCGCTGAACAAAATCTGACTCGAAAACATCGGATCTTCTTGGAACTTTTCGAGAGCGCATAGAACGAAGCAATGTCACTTAGGATTAGTATTTTGTACGCTTTCAATTTAAGATCTCTACATTAGATGCGCTAAGTTGTTCCATAAGTCAGTCCGAGTTGCTGCGAACGGCGCTGAATCGACTCCCGGCGGTCTTCGTGTACAATCTCTCGGCCGGTTTTTTTTTCAATGAGTGCTGTACGTGGTCTATTCAGTCGAATATTATCCAATAATGAATGCTGGGTCTGAAGATGGGTGATGTTGTTGCGAATGGTACGCTCAGTAGGCCGTTGACCGTAAGTTGAATCCATAAGGAAATAAACCTGTATTTATCAATGAAAGAATCGCAAGCTTCAGAGTGAGATGTTAGCTCAAAGTTGCTCTACAAGTGCTGCCAATCTCTTTCAACAGCTTATATAGTGTGCTCGTTAGGCCGCTCTCTAATGTTTTGTGAGTCGAGGGCTGCTATCGTTAGCATAAAGTAGCCTGCAGAGCAATTTATGTATACAATCTGAAGTAAGATGCTTAAACCACTTCACATGGACGGTATATTGATTCATAATATATTGATTTTTAGGTGAATTATTTAAGTATTAACTGTTCTCTGGAGTGGAATTTTCTTATCAATTAACATTACTATACTTGTAGCTGCACTCACTTCCTTTTTAGCGGTTTAACAACCGAGATTGAATTTCTGAATGAATTCTCTTTACTTAACACACCATTCTTATCAACTACAGTTATCCGTTAAGTCTCATAATCTTCTTATAATACCTTTAGTATTCTTACCGTCTCTGCTTCATCCATACTCAGCCTTAATTGGAGAATAAAAAACGAACAACAAATACCGCAATTAAGTTGTTTAATTATCAATAAAACATATTAATGCAGTACCGTTTTTCTGCAACTCTGCTGCTTGACAATTAATATTAATTAAATTCAGAATAAAAACTTTAATCGGTCAACGCCTTTTACGGTTTTAATCCGTCTTTTGCTGCTTTAATTACCCACGCATGCAACGACAGCCGGTGGCTTCTTCCATACTCACGCACACGCGCACACTTCTCTCATGACGAAGCCACGCATGCGTTGCAGCAACTTACAGCATTGATTTTCCTCCTTTTCAGCAATCGCCAGTGAGTTGTGGAAATTGTCAGCAATGTGGTAAAAGCTTGCGCATCATATCAGCTCAGCAATTAACTTGCTCTGCGCATGCGCGCCAACATGTGCGAGCCGCACGTTCTTACAACATGTTTAGACAACTATATGAGATCGAGCTTGTAATACCTTACTTTACTGGCTTATATACATACATACATATGTATATGCTTAAGTATGAGGCTATCGCAGTTCAGCGCTTCCGTCAGCTCTCCACCTTAGCTGCCATCTTCAACCCTGTCGCCTTTGCCTCTCACTTAACTCTCTGTGTCAACAAGTGCGCACACTTTGCCCCGTTGCCTTTCATTTGGTCCAAGCTGGACAACGCGCATTTCCCGCTTTCCTGCGCCGAGCTTCCCTCCGCTACTGTTGTTGTATTGCTGTATTTGCTTAACCGCAAATTTCACATTTCACATATGTAAACGCTGGCACGCGTGCGCAAACGCAGTGGCAAAACCATCTACTTGTCCAGCAAAAAAGAAAGCTTCCTCACTCATCTCAAGCGTAGCTAAGAGCAACAGTGGCACTTGCGCACCATTTCGAGATTTTTATTTATTCCGTCTCATCAGTATTCGCAGCGGCATACTTGTATGCCCTGTCACCAGCGCTAAGTCGGCGGCTTGTCCGTCCACTAACTGGTTGGTGTTGGCAATCTATCAAAATGCACGCGCGTCAACCTGTTTCTCCTAAGCCTGATGGCTTTTTTTCTTCCAACGTTGGCTGAATGCGATGAGCCGCCAGTCGCGCATCTGCCACAACGTTTCAGCGCATCAAAGTCAATTGCTTTGCTCCCATTTGCCAAGCGTCGCCAACTAGCCGCTTATCTAGCCGGTTAGCACGAGTAAGCCACCGGCTAGCTGAACAATGCTGCAAGTTGTCAGTTTCACAGTCAACACTAAGTCGTTCGTCATGGTGTGGCATGTGGCATGTGGCACATTCTTGGGTATTTAAGTGAGTCGCAAAAATTGTTGTTGCTTTCTAAGTAACTGTGTTAGTCTTCGCATTTACTTAAACGTTTCTAACTGCGATTTTTTGTAATTTCTAGGCCATTACTTTTCCTCATTTCAGCTAGCGGTTTTGTTAATGTTTTACTCCGTTTAGGCGGCGCTTTGGTCATTTAACTTGCTCATCGCTTGGGATGTTTTATTAAATGTTTCTGGTTTCTCATTTACCGGAATTAAGTTGTACGTGATTAATTTATAAAAAAAAAATTTGGATCAGAGCAGATCGGTGTAAATAAGCCAGTTTTAAAGACAGTTCAGTCAGTGAAGTATTCTACTGTTGAAAAATTAAATTAATAATAACGGCTTATCTTAAATTAAGGTTCACTGATTAAAGAATCGTAGAATTTACCTTGTGAAGCTGCATGACGTACACAAAAAAGTATAAGCTTCTACTGAGTTATCGATCGATAATATCTTATGAAGTTATCGAGTGTATCATCACTGCTGTTCTCCTTCTTCATTATTAGCGTAGACATTTGTAGCCGTGTCGTCCTTCATTTTCACTGTTTAGCGCCATTTGGGGATTAAAAGTGTAGCCAGGTCCTTCTTCGCCTGGTTTTTCAAACGAAGTGGATGTCTTTCTATTTCTATGCTTCCCTCGGCGAATACTGTGTCGAATATTCTCACAGCTATAGTCTTTTGATTTTTGGATTTCGAGGCTGACCTTGTTGTTGGTGTTGATGCTGGTTCCAAGATAGACAACATTATCTACGACTTCGAAATTATGACTGTCAACAGTGGCGTGAAAGCCATGTCGCGAATGCGACGAATGTTTGTTTGATGACAGGAGATATTTCGTCTTGTCCTCGTTCACACTCAGATCCATTTGCTTCGTTTCCTTATACTTTGTGGAGAAAGCAGAACTAATGACACGGATGCTGAGGCCAATGACATCAATATATCGACGTTCGCCAGCAGCAGTACACTCTTATAGATGATTATACCTTCTCTATTCAGCTCTGCTGATCGAATTATTTTCGCCAGTAGTTGACTTAAGAAGTCGCACAATAGGGAGTCGCCTTGCCTGAAACCTCGTTTGAAATCGAACGACACGGAGAAGTCCTTTCCGATCCGGAAGAAGCTTAAACCACTTCCGCCTAATCCATTTTTTCAATTATATGAAGGTGGGTTGGTTGTGACGACCGCGACAATATTACTTAATTCCCTTTTGCCCAAAGGTTTTTTGAAGTGTGAAGCTTTTGGGCCTTTCCAAGATCAACACTATCCAAAAGTAGCTTTGTGGTATAACCATTATGGTTAGGGTTCAAAGATTTGAAGTGTTCTTCATAAAGCTCTTGAAGGAGCTGCTTGGTCTGTTACAGCTTGAGCAATTGTATTTCCAGCGAGCTAACTCATCTGCTTTTTAATTTCGTTCATTCTTACGTCTGTTAGAAACCAAAATACCTACTGATATTATATTAAATATCTGCTTGCATAATCTAACGCAGTGAGACTTAGTATTGACGCCATGGATAGCCTTAATTGCCGTTTGACTATGCACTAGAAGGTTTATGGACTTCTTGGAAAAGAAGCCCTTTGGCGCTCTCTGTTATGCTCGCAATTTCGGCCTGAAATACTGAAGTTTAGTTTGAAGTTACCTTCTATGTATAGATTACTACAATGAAGTGCACTCGTGCTCCTATTTCACCTTTTGATTCTTCGGCAAAATGTAGATTTCATCGTTAGAACTGTCGATCATAGAACCATTGGTCTTGTCTAATTTTCTCTACCTGGCAATGAAAACGTTGTGTCTAAATCCTCAGGGATCTGCTTTTTCAGTTGTATTGCCAATTTAGCCCAAGTTCATTAAGAATGTCGGGTATGATACCATAACCGTAGAAAAAAGTATCATAAGGCAGTTTTCTTAAAAAGTAAAATAATACAATTAAGTATAAACATAAGACTATGAAAAAAGTCAGAGAGAAAAAGAGAGAGCTTAGTAAGAAAGAGAGAGAGTTAGACTTCCAATTCTGTAGTAAGAAAACATCAATTGGAATCTGTGAGTTTTAAAGTAAAGAGCAATAAAGTGAAAGTAAAAATATTATCTATATTGGATATTATACTTTGTTTTTGAAATAACAGTTCTTAAGAAATCGAATATTTTGAAAAATAATCCCCACGTGCTTATCAGAATCAGAAAAGTGATCTTAGTCGATAATATCCGAAAATTCGATATATAGTATAACTAGTAGTTATAAATCTTGTCGGCTTCTAAAATGCCTTCAATTCCAATATAACATAACTTGACTGCTAACAAACCTTTTCAATATCAATGGTTAAGAAAACTTTCCACCTGGAAATAAAACAACGGTTACAATAAAAAAAATGCAATCAATGTGCGAAACTAAGCTTTATGGCGCCCATACTCATGAACTACTTAAGTGTTCCACACAGTAATGAAATATCTGCAAACGTATAAGTGTCTATATAAAGTCCAAATTAGAATTAATGCGATTAGCGAACGAACCAGAAATAGTAAACGATTAATGCTCAAGCGATTTATTAATAACATTTTCTAATAGATTAAGAAAATGTGGAATTAATAGAGTGGACAACACATCGAACCTTCTAATGAATTTATGACGCAAGCGATGCCGTCATCATTCGCAAGCAAAAACTTAAGTGATGTTCACACACACTTATTTCAATTGTTTTCTTTTTATTTTGAGCAATTGACAGCAGCTCGCCCACAAAGCTTTGCTTAGATACAAAGCAACAACAAAAACACACACGTAAGAATCGCAGATATAATTCAAAATTGGTTGATAGGCACCGCGAAAATCATGACTCAATCGGTTAATCAGCCAACGAATCGCGACACTCATTGGAAGTTGATGATTGCATTGTTATTGAAGCTGTTGATCAGCAACACACTATAACAGTATTTGTTTTTGTAACAGCTGTTGTGGTGGTGGCGTTTGCGGTGTTGACTGTTGTGGCCGAAGATAAAGTTGTTGATGTGATATGAGAGCTTAAGCGTTTGTCTAGTAACCTTGATTATTTTGTTTATATTTATGCTCATATAGTTTTTGTTGTTTTTGTGTTTTGAAAAGGTGAATATTTGTGTTTTTTGGAATACATGGTCACTATAGCGAATATCTAAGTATGTTTTTGTATTTCTTTCCAATAATTTTATCAAACGCGACTATTAAAAGTTTACCATGAATGACCGCAGAAAGATATGACTTTCCATTTCCAAGCAGAGTTTTGATAAGAAATGCTCTTGAAATTTTGCTAATACAAAGTACATTTGTATTTGTACACTCGCGATCACATTCCTTTGTTCTCTAGAAGTTTAATTTGAAGAACAAATACTTCTTTTTTTTAATACTTTTTGTTGGTTCGTAATCAAATACATACGAACATGCTTTTTCAATGTTATAAACGCCCGATTATTAGGAAAAAACAAGGGATGTGTATAAAAAGTATTTCTCTAGACCACAAGCTATGTAAATACATACTTTTATAAATACTCAAGTTTAATTATTTATACATATATTTGCAAATACCCGTACGTATGATTAGTTTACGGCTACGTGACAAAAAGTTATGTGCCATTATATAATTTGCACATAGTTCATGATTTTCAAAGGTTTTTAACGGAAATGAGACATCTGTTTAACCAAAAAGCTTTCCAATCTTAAAAAAAGTTCTTAAAGTCCGTTTCCGCAATTGCCTTCATTGCGCCTAGCGACTCACGTTTAATGTCAATAATGTTTTGGCTCATCTTTCCCACGATATTTGGCCGATTGGTCGTTTGTTTCCGGATCGTAAGCATAGTTCCAAGATTCATCCCCAGTAAAAGTATGTTGTATGACATCCTGGTAGTCGGAAAGCATTGTTTCACAGACATTAACGCTACCCTATTTTTTGTGCTCTCACTTTTCTTAGGCCGAAATGCTCTTTCAAATTGGTTTTCACCGATCCTTCCGATATTCTAAAAATGTCAGGTAGATCTCTGAATATTAACCTTCGATTCTCAAGCATCAATTACCTTATTTTATTGACGTATTGGTTATCAGTTGATATTGATGGCCATCCTGGACGTGGTTCGTCGCCAACCCTCTTTAGATAATTTGTATCAATCAGAAACACTTGCACGTTTTTTTCAGTTCAGCTAAAGCACCTACCATTACGGCCATGTGAAACTTACTAAAAGCTTGTGATTCTATTATATTTTATGGTTTTTTTATCGAAACATAATATTTTTTACTGCTTCTTAAATGTATTTCTAACCAAATTTGGTGTGCGAAATCGTTGCGAATATTGAGGAAGGCTTACGGTGATTCAGTTTTATCAAAACACAAGCCTATGAGTGGTACAAAGCCTTCAGAAACGGTCAAGAGATCGTTGAAGACATGACTCGTTCTGGACGATCTTCTACTTCTTCAACTGATAAAAATATTAAAAAAGTGAGGGGTATGGTACTTGAAAATTGTCAGGCAAGTGTTAGAGAGATCAAGTCATCCGTTCGAATGATTTTGGTGGATATTTTGTGTATGAAAAGCGTTCTTGGTCGACTCGTACCGATAAAGCTGAATTTTTTTTCAAAAAGCGTACGATTGTAAACGAATTTAAAGCCAAAAACCCAATGAATACCATCCACCAACCAACGTATTCATCAGGCTTAGCACTGTGTGATGATTCCTTGTTCCCCAAAACTGAACTTTCGCTCCGTGGAACCCGATTTCAGTCAATCGAAAAGATAATACAAAATTCACTTAATAAGCTGAAGACCATCCCAAAAAGTGCTTATGAAAAGTGTTTCAAGGACTGGAAAAATCCTTGGCATAAGTGTTATTACATCTGGTGGAGATTACTTTTAAGGCGATAAAATAAATATTGATGAATAATTAAATCTTTGTGCTTTGTTTACGATTCCCGGGTACTTCTTTGTCACAATTTACATAACACCCTGTGAGGTTCTTCGGGCTTTCACAATTCACTATTAACTAATACCAAACTACTAATTTCAGAAATATTTACACGCAAAGCGATGAGTATACTCATGTTTTGAAACACTCACTTTTCGCATACCTACATTGAAGTGGTGCTGCCATAAGCACACCGAATTCTTAGAATATTAAGTAAAATTTTTATGATATATATTTCAAATAAATATATTATCATCGGAAATATTTGTGGTAGATAATATCGTGGTTGCATAAGCATATATATGTGTATGTATATAACACTTGTACTATATACTACCCGAAAATTCGTAGCCATGCCTTGTCGCTACTCCATTTCGCTGTGTTTGCTTAACAAACAACAACGGCAAAATAATTTACTGGAACGTAAGCGATGATGTCACTGGATATTTAGAGCGATTAAACAATGTATCACAATTCATGCAAATATATGAATTTCTTCAAGCTCTCTTATCCCAACTCCAACCATAATCAAAAAACTGGAACAAAAAAAAAAATATTCAGCAAACTACTGGTCTACGTTCCAGACGTTGACAGCTAAAAAATAGCAAAACACAAATATATTTTTTATAAGTTCCCAAGTAAATAACCACAAAGTGTATGAAAAAAATGTCACGCGAAATGACGGCAAAAGCAAACAACCCAAATTTTCGCCATAAAAAATTTACAAAAAAGTTAAAAGCGAAAACACAACGCGTTTTTAAGTACGAATTAGCAAAAAAAAGCTAAAATTCTCTAGGAAAGATAATAAAGTAAATAGCGAAAACCCCCAAAGCAATAAAGAGCACAGTCAAAAATTCGTTAAACTTAAATAAACGCAAGCCGAATGGGAAGAAGCAGAACTGCTAATTGCGAATAAAATGGGCATTTCTTGAAATCGCAAACCAAATATACGCACACACATACAAATACACACCCGTACATACATACATATGTATATACACGACAATTTGGATATGCGCACAATTTCTAAATTCGCAAGTTATTGTTGTTATTGTAGTCAAATGTTGGCAATTGAATTATTGCTGAGAGCAAAGTGAAACCCGTTTCCGTGCCACTTAAGAAGTTAAGTCGAGTTCAAATTAGTCCAATTGCGGCTCACTCGTTCGACAGCTGTTCAAGCAGCCCCCCGAATTTAGATTTGAGTCACTTCTCCTCATATAGCCTATGCAAATACCTCTGCATGGTATGTACTTGAGTTCGTAATGTAAAATGTTTTAACGTTGAAATGAAAATCGTAAATAAAGGGTGATCTATTTCGAGGTTTATTATCATTCGAAAGAACATTCTTTGGCATTTATTTTTTTGAAGATGATCTGTTACAAATATTGGCCGCGGCTATGTCTCAGATGGTCCATCCGTTGAGCCCAATCTTGACAATGACTCGTTCGAACATTTCGACTGGTAACTGGTGCAATGTTTTGCTCCAGGGCCTGAATGGAAGCTGGATTGTCCGCATAAACTGTAGAGTTTAAATAGCCCCACAGGAAAAAGTCTGTCAGTGTGATATCATACGATCTTATCGGTTTATGGTATGATATCATACGTTTGGTGGTTTGAGGTATCTCCAAAACATGCGTTGTGAATATCACCTCTTCAGGTGTCGATAAAACGTTGACCTCTTAGTTAATTTTTTCGAACGTGAATCAAAAGAAGTCATTCGGTGCCAAGTCAGAGCTATACGGAGTATGACTCATCAAATCGACGTTTTCTGTGCTCAAAAATGGAGTTGTTTCAGTCGATATGCGAAATTTGAAGTATTGTCGTGGTGAAGAGTGCTTGCAAGGCAACTGACAAACAAATGGTTGTGTTTCCGCTCAGAATTTACTGTTCTGCATTGTTCCAGTGGTATGGTTGTGACATATACGGTTTTTCCAAAAATACAGACAACCATCTGCTTGTAAGTGCTTCGTCCTCAGACAATTTTTGTTGGAGTTGGTTCATCTTGAAACACCCACGCAGTCGACTGATGTTTATCTTCGGGCTCATACGCGTAAATCCATGATTCATCAACTTTCACAATTTCATTGACGTGTTTCGAAGCACCGCTATCGTATTTTGTTAACATTTCCCTCGACCGATCAACACGAGCCTTTTTCTCAATCGATTGAAAAATTCTGTGGGATCAACGAGAACAAATTTTTTTTGCTGTCAAATGTTCATGTAATATTGAATGTATGTTAGTTCCACTAATGCCTGTAGTTGTCTCAATCTCACGTTAGGTCACCTGACAATCTGATGCACAGCATCAATAGTTTCAGGAACAACAACTGATTTTAGATGACCTTTTCGAAATTTTTAGCGATTTAATTCCGTTTTTTGGTGGAGAAGAAAATATAAAAGGCAACCTACTCATAAATCGCACAATGAGGTATGAAAGGCAATATTAACGGCCTTACTCGAGTTGTGCTCTTTTTAACCGCAAAGCTGTTTGATGTATCAACATCTCTCTTTCCCTCCATTTATTTATCCCTTTATCTATCTCTATCCCTTTCCTAATCTTTCTTTCCATCTTTGCTTGTTTAACCTCCTGTTTGAGTTCAGATCTACCTATTTAGACATATCATATAAGCTGCTTATTCAGTTTACTTTTATTTTTCAATTATCGCCGCCAAAGTTGGCTTATAAAATCATGTTTTTGCGATTTGTAAATTGCAAAGAAAGTACGACAAATGATCTGGTCTAATTTCCGACCAAGTACTATTCCTTTCTCGCTCTCATCCATCACAAAACCATTAAGGAGTTTTTATACCATTATAATCAAAGGCATGAAAATGTTGAAGACTTCGAAAGCTATTACTTAATAGCCAAAGTCTTGAAACTGAATTCAAAATATTTGCTATTTGGATTTCAAATTTTAACTCCAATTTGGCAACGTTAGTTGAGACTTTTATAAATTGCACTTCACATTGTATACATACGATACAAATTCAATTAAAATAAAAATTTGGTTCGGCAGTAATATAGAATTTGAGAAACTCAAAGTGAAAATCATTTTCAAAGTTAAATTATGCCGGAAAGCTGACGTGCACGGTTTATAAAAATGCTTTTCCACCGCTGCAGCCAAATAAGTCGAAATGCTGTCTCTGCCACCACATTCTTCAGATTTGGATCTAAAAAAGTCACTCGCAGACAAAAATTAAAGGGGGGGGTTAGGGTTTTAAGTTAAAAAAATATACTTTTTTGGCGAATTTATTTCTTAAATATGAACTCAGTAATTTTATTGGGACTTTTTCTAAATTATAGACTAAACTTTTGACAATCTAGGGTAATAAAATTACTCAATGCGAATTTAAGAAATATATTCCTAAAAAAGCCATTTTTTTACCACGAATCCCTAACCCCTTCTTTAAGTCGGTTATGAACCTATTTGCTTCTAAAAACTTATTTTTCAGTCAGGTTAAAGAAGTTGGAACATCACTGGGTCAAGAATACCGAGCTAAAAGCATACTTCCGTATTTTTGTAGTTTGAATACTTAACGGACGGCTCTCGTAAAATAAAATTTTGATTCATAATATACAGGATTGAAAAATTATGTTTGAAACCGACTCCGACAATATCATTTAGCAATATTCGAAAAAAATGGTTTTCAAAAAATAATTAGCAAAAAACTTCATTAATTATGTCCACCTCTAGCAAACGAGAGCTCATTCTTAAGTCTGCAATGCTGATTCACTTGCTTTTTACATAATTTTTATACATATATACATATGTTTGTTTATCATCATTTCTATATATTGCCGTTGCATGTGATATTCTCAGTTATACTTTTATTTGTATTTACACAAGTACATTGACACAGATAGATATGTAGATAAAGTTGCTGCTTATTTTAAAATAAATACACTTGTGCCGGCACAAAAGCACGCTCAGCGAAAGCACCGTTATTCGCTGATAAGCACTAAATTAATTCATCAATAACAGTTGGAGCGCAAATAATGAATGATTCTGCAATTCTTGACACAAACACACATACATACACACTTACAAATGGGAGTACTTCGCGCAAATGCAGCTCTGAGCCTGTTAGCTTGTCAAACATTTGCACACAATCGTCATCAAGTAGTGCAAACTAGTCATAAGTAAATATTTATTTGTATGTATGTATGTATGTATGTATAACAATTTGTTATACACTAGCCACATGTTGCTCAGAGTATAATAATTTTTTATTTACCATACCCTGAACACGCTGATCATATTGAATATATGTGTGTAGTCCCACAGTTTTCGAGATATACTTGTAGATCTGAAATAATTTCTAAGGACCAGCTATTTTTTTTTTTGGAACCTTCGATATCTAACCACTATAGCATATATGTATCTGTCATACAAAATGAATGTTCAAAATCAAGTTCTTATATGGAAAACTTTTCTATTTGATGAGATATATTCATGAAATTTGAGTAGAACTATTTATCTAAGACAACGCTATGATATTGTAAAGAAAATTTCAGATCGGATCACTATGGCATATAGCTGTCATACAAACTGAACGATCAAAATCGAATCTTTGTATGGAAAATTGGTTATTTGTCAAATATATCTTCACAAAATGTGGCATGAACTATTGTCTAAAGCGACTATATAATCTACCAAGAAATTATTGAGATCAGACTACTATAGCATATAGCTGCTATACAAACCGATCTATGAAACTCTACTTGATGTATGAAAAACTTTTTTATATGGGCTGATAGCTTCACAAAATTTTACAGATGGTATTGCCTAAGCTAGCGATATAATCTCCGAAAAACTTGTTCACATCGGACCACTAAAGCATTTAGTTGACATACAGACTGAGCGATCAAAATGAAAATCAATTTCTTGTACGGAAACTTTTTTTGGTGCAACCGAAGTTAATGTTTTTCTTGTTTATTTTATTTTATTTCATTTTTAAATAATATATATTTTTTTAATTTCCCTAACTATGCATCTTTTCGCCCAGCATATTTGCATTTACAAGCATTATTTCTGCAATTATAATTACTTTAAAATACTTTTTTTTTAATAACACCTCATAAAAGTCTCCTCCACGGCAACTTCTTAAGCATTTGTTTAAATTTTTTTCGCTTCACCATTTACATTTATTAATTCACTCATTATTCCGCTGCCTTTCGTGCTTAACGAACCAATTAACTGTTGGCGAGTACTTCCTCCACTTATGTGCATGGCATTATACTATTATTATTCTTCAATTCTCAATCATTGGGAGCAACAAATTTTCCCAGCAAACTCTTGCACACATGTAAATATGTATGTGCTAAATACCAAGCATTATATGCCGTCTACACGCACAGGGAAGTATGCTGCCCTACAGAGAGTGACCGTAAAGAATCTCTGGAATTCACAGTATCAAAATGAGGGGGGACTTGCTGCTTCTTATAAGAAGTTAAACTGCAATAAATTGTTTGCCTTGTTCGTGCCAATTGTGGCCATGTCAGTAGTCGTGCTTCTGCATTGTTATTGTAATTTTTTGTACTGCGCCGCACTTGCTGTAATGTCACACTTTTGACCCTGGTAATCAGCTGCTGCTTACAATGACTAGTTTCTATTATTAGCTACGCGCAGCATTACTGCGCTGCGATGGGGTTAGACGTGTTGACAGTGTGATTTACGCGTTTATTAATGTACATGTATGCATATATTTTTACAAATGACATAATTTATTTATGTTTATAGCGTTTAAGAATTACTTTGTTGAATAAATAAGGTGATATTTTAGAGTTATATATTTATATTTGAAATTATAAATTTCCTAGAGGAATAGCTGTCAAACCAACTGTCAAATTGAAAGCATACGTTTGACATTAATGTTGAGTACACTTTGTAGAATTACAGTAAAAAGATTTATACCAGAATAAACTTTTGAAATTGCGGAAATATTTAAAAAAACCGAGAACTGTGCAAAAAGTTTACAGAGACCTTCGTACACGTCAGCCATGAGACACATTTTCGGTTTAAGGAAGACGTAAATTTCCATTTCGCAAAGCAAAAACTCGCTGAAGAAACTTCCATTGTAGTTTTATCAAAAAACACAATTCTAAGAGTAGTACAAAGCCCTCAAAGACGGTTGAGAGATCGTTGGAGACATGCCTCCTTCTGGACGACTTTCGACCTCTTCAACTGATGAAAATATTCCAAAAAGTGAAGGATATGATGATGAAAAATCGTCATGTAGATATTAGAAAGATCGAAGGAGAGCTCAGCATCTTTCGCGACTCCGTTCGAATGATTTTGGTGGATATTTTGGGTATGAAACGTGTTCTTGTTCCGACTAGATTCCGAGTACGATTGTGACCGAATGTAAATCTTAAAATGCAATGAATACCATCGATCAACCATCAGATTCACCTGATTTGGCTGCGTGTGGTTTTTTTCTTGTTCCCCAAACTGAGAAAGCCGCTCTGTAGAACCTGAGATAAAACAAAATTCGCTGAAGGAGCTGAAGGTCATGGCAAACAGTTCTTAAGAAAAGTCTTTGGAGAAATAGAGAAATCGTTGGCGTAAATGTTTTGCAAATGGTGGGGATTACTTTGAAGGCGACAAAAAATATTGATGAATAATTAAATATTTTGTGTTTTATTTACAATTTCGGAGCACTTTTTACTCACAATGTATTCTCAGCGGCCTATACTTGCGATTCCGTTCAAAGAGCAAATCAAATTTTTAAAGCAATATTTTTATATAAGTAATTGATTTTAAAAAATATATAGCTCTAAAAAGAACACCCTTTATACACATATACTCATTTTGTGTACAATTACTTGTCTATAATTACTTATATATGTGTAAACATATGTTTTCTCTGAACACTTTCTTAAAGCTGCCTCTCGAGCGCACACATTTGGCTCAAACTCATTAAATACAGATTTCCAATAATACAATAACAGTAATGAAACTGCTTCTCCGTTCATTAAAGCAAGCTGCTACAATACATACACACAATTGCCTATTATACCACACACACACACACATGCACCTGTAAAGACATTTAACGTTAATCTGTTGCACTTACAATTCACTTCAATTCACTTAAATGGCATCACTGCATTAATGCAATTGCCGATAGACGCATTACATTTGATTACCGTTAATTAATTGATTGTCATTTAGCGCAGATTTTTACAAGAAAATATTTTCACCCCAAACAAATGTTGGTCGCTCTTCCATTTTGCTTTTCTCGCATTTCATTGCGCCTTATTTTATTTTGTTGTTTGTTAAAAGAAAAGCTCTTGGGTAATTAACGACACTTTAAGGTGGCAGCAATCTACGGGTTTGTCATATTTCAAAAGCTAAATTGGCAACATTTTTATTCAGCAATGAAAATTCTCTTAATGTGTTCGATTTTAATTAGTAGATCCATAAAAATATTTGCCTTGTGTTGGGGAGCGTTTTCAATAGCAAGCGATGAAATAATTTGCTTTCTCTTGACTTTTGTTGGTAATATGGTAATGATTAAAGCTATCAATGAAATAAGAGGTTCACTGACTTGCTGCTTCTTTTTCTTTACTGTTGTAAAGTTGTTGTACTGTTGCTTACGCTGTTATAGCCGAGTTAACAACAGCGCGCAAGTCGCCCGTAGCCAGGTTCTTCTCCATCTGATCTCTCCAACGGAGTGGAAGTCTTCTGTTGCCTCTGCTTTCACCGGCGGATACTGAATCGAAAACCTTCAAAGCTGGAGTGTTCTCTTCCATCCGGACGACATGTCCTAGCCAGCGTAGTCGCTGTCTCTTGACTTGCTGAATAATGTCAATGTCCCCGTATATTCCCTACAGCTCATGGCTCCATAGACCGCGGTAAGCGCCGTTCCGCAAAGCCTTTCTCTCAAATACTCCTAAGGCCGGCTCATCAGTTGATGTCAGTGTCCATTCCTCCGCACCTTATAACAGGACAAGAATAACAAGAAACTTGTAGAGTTTGATCTCGGTTCGTCGAGAGAGGAGTAGCACCTGTGAGCAAGAGTTATTCTGCATTAACAAAATTAAACAAAATTATCTCCGACTTCGAAATTATGACTGTCAACAGTGAAGTGGGAGCCAAGTCGCGAGTGCGACGATTTTTTGTTTGATGACAGAAAATATTTCTCTTGCCCTCGTTCACTCCCAGACCCATTTGTTTAGTATACTTTTATGGGAGATTGTACCTTCTCTATTTAGCACTGCAGGTCGTATTATTTTCTCCAGCAATAGATTGAAGAAGTCATACGACGAAGTCTCCTTGTCTGAAATGTCGCTTGGTACTGAACAGCTCTTTTCCAAGAATTTACGCATGGTGAGTATTTGGTCGGTTGTTGATTTTCCCCTTTATGTGGAGGAACACACTTAAATTTTAATCGTCGGGTTGTATATTCTACAAAGAAGCCGATGCATTTCCCTGAGTTCCCTCCATAATTTCAGTACGCTCTGGGCATCAGTCACTAGATCGCCTCTGATCTACAAGATATGCTTCGGTCTTGAGACCTTCTGTTAGTCGTCGCATCTAAAATATTATAATCTAAGAAAATTCGATATTTCTGACTAGCACCAAACTCTTAAGACTCCTTCGAAAGATATATACTCTTGATAAGCTATTTCAGTTTTAAAAGCTTTTTATACATTTTTCTTTTAATGTCGAAGAGCGGGAATAACAAGTTTATTTGGTTTTAATACTCCCTTCCAAATAAATAGGCTTCCCCGCAACATTCTCTATGATAATTTACATAGAAAAAAACAAAACAAATTGCCCCAAAAATGAAAGCAGACCACAATTTAGAGTTCATAGAACCCGAATGCAAATTCGGTACAAGTATTTTCATCGCATTTTATCGAGTTCAGTTTGCTATTCAAATTTAAATTTTGCCCATGTTAATGTTTGCTTTGCAAAAGTAATTTAGTGTGACGATAAAGATAACGTTTGCATACAAATCTCAACTCCATTAAATGTTTCACGAAATCGTTGAAATCGGTATGGAAAAAAATATATAAAATCTGGTAGAAGGCGAATAAAAACGAGTTATGATTGTAATACAAACGATTGGATTGAGTTGGTCTTTCTCTCATAGATATGCATATGGAAGGATATAAAAACTGATAGCCATTATTAAAGAGAAATTTTGGAAATTACTTACCATTTGGAGTAATATGTCAAAACTGTCGGCTGCCTGTTTCGTAGTATAGCTTAGTTTTGAACCTTATTTGGAAAATCATTTATCTCTAAAGTGATAAGTATGGGATGATTCAAATGACGATATTTTGGTACAATTGTACCAAAATAAAATATTTTTTAAAATATTTTCATATTAATCGCATTCACATCATTCAATCATAATTCTTTATTCATCCAACTTTTCAAAATACCTACTGTTAATGATTTAAGATAATGATATTGCAATCTTTCCACAAATAGTCTGAATTGAGGTTTGAAAAGTTGAACGGGACTTCGAGTTGGCCAATTAATTTCGTGACTCGTCGATGATCGTTAATTGCTTGTGCTGTGACATATAGCAATGTGTGTTCCTTCTACATTATGTATATTGTTTTAAAGCGTCTTTGATGCCATTTCTATCAAAGTCCACGCCACATTAGTTTCACCTTTGAAAGGAGCGATTTAGTTTAATCTTTGCTTCCATTAAAGATTTTCATAGTTTTACTATAGGTACTGTATACTATACTATACTTTTTTAAAGCAGTATTCATTTGGATCAATAATCAAACGAAACAACGCTTTACTTCTTGCATTTTTATACCCTTAACATAAGCACCATCAGCAAAGCAAAGATATTAAGTTTGCCAGGAAGCTTTTAACAGCCAGAAACAAAAGTTGGAGATCCTATAATATACTTGTATAAATATGTGTAGTATCTATATAGTATATAGAAATTATCAGCTTGTTGGGCTGAGTACAGATCATTATCCAAGGTAACGGTACAATCTTCGAAGAAACTTTTCAGATCGGAGCACCAAAGCATTTATCTCTCACACAAACTGACGGATCAAAATCAAGTTCGTTTAAGAAAAACTGAACGAAATTAATGTTGTTTCCTCTATTTATCAACAGCAGACACCGTATGGTTAACCATCTGGCTAGTGTGCTTATGTCGAAGTCATAGTATAAGAGATATTTTTTATTCACCAAATTATGCCCAGTCATTGACTCAGAAGCACGAAAGTCACACATTAACTCTTCGAGAAACTTTCTCTCGTACATTTCGCCATAAATAAATTTATTAATTAACTCACAAAAATTTATTTCAAAATAGTTTTACGTAAATCATTTGATATCATTTTAATCACATTTTTAAATAATAACGCGAACAAATCTTGGAAAATCACCGCCAACAAGACAAATGAATGAAGATCAACAAACTTTTGAATGGCGCTATTGAATTACCATAACAATAAAATAGCTGACAAAGACCATAGATGTCTTTTAGCAATAACAATGCTTATTTGACGAACTATAATTACGAATATTTAACCAAAAATAAACAAAAGTATTTGCATAAAAATACAAAACACAAAGCTGATCGAAACGCCATAAAAACAACCGTTTGACAAAGTGGTAAGGCGAAAAAATTCGGTGTACATCGTATACACGCGACCAACTGTCACTCAGTCAAGTTTAAGGTCAAGTCAACCATAATTGGCTAATTGCTTGGACGTTGCTTGCGCGCCTGCTTGCTGGCCGACTCGCCGTTTGCGCTCAAATATGTGCTGCTCACGGCAAAGTGGCTGCGATTTTGTCCATGGCAAATCGTTGCCGGTTATTTCGAGAAACATGTCTACACATGTACGTGAGTGTGTATGTGTGTTTGTAAGTGGCTTTAACACGTACATGGCTATGGAGTTTACTAACTAAAAACTGGTTGTTAGCGCTGCGGCTCGTCTGTGAGCATGTCTAATGGCCACTTGAAGTGCCAGCTTCAGCGCTTCACCATTTACCTTGCCTCTCGTGCGGTCTCTTGTTGTGGTGTTGTATTTGGTCATTTACGTAGCGACTGCATCAAAACAAGTTCACTCGCACATTCCATGTGATTTCATATTGACTATTAAGCGCGCCAAATCAATAATGATAAACGCACCAATAATCAATGACAGCTATTGGAGAGCGAGAGCTGGTAAAACTTCTAGCGGCCTGCCTCAAAAGCTGTTATTTTAATTTATATTTTTTCAGAAAATCATAACTTCTGAAAATCACTTGTAATCACTTGCTTGCATCCTAGTATCTTATCACTACTAATATTCTGCTATTTAAATGTCATACTAAAAGTCTCTTCGAAGTGAGGTTATATGTATTTAAGCAAGTCACTTTTTCATATAAAGTACATTCTATTGCACTCTAATAGCTGTCTATCATATTGGAAGACACCAGTAAAATATTAACAATCGGCCACAATTAAAAAGCTATTAGCGCTTTTATGGCACTGGTGGCAAAGAAGACTTGTAACACAGCTTTCCTGTTGCTTTTTTCAACAAAATTGTATTGAGTTTAATAAATATGCTTCCTGTCAAGTCAAGTATAGCTTAAGCACATACTATATGTGGCTAGTTTAGATATTTAACCGGTTCTTTTTTGTTTAAATTTATCTTTTATCTTAACGCATAGTCATAATAAATATTCTTTTTTGGTTTTAGATTCCTCTGACATCGTCGATTGCAAACTGAAACTGATTCTCGGCTTAATATGGACGCTCATTTTACATTACTCCATTTCAATGCCACAATGGGATGGCGAAGATGAAAGTCAAGTGAATGGCTCGGGTCCAACGCCCAAACAAAGGTAAGTTTCTAGCATTTTAATGTTACATTTTTGCTTTCCGAATATAATTATCAACACTATTTGTACATTGAGCTAATCGGAACTGCGCAAAATTGATTTTTTTATACCTTAATCAGGAGGTATATTAAGGTTGACACGAAATTTGTAAAGCAAAAGAAGGAAAAATCCGAGATCTTGCAAATGATCGGCATACTAAGTCCATTCAATCATGCCCATCTGACTGCCCGTCCATCTGTCTGCATAGTTGCTCATGTCCTTTCTTCCTAAGAAGTTATGCATTTGTTAGAGCCGCTAATATCGGACCACCATAGCATATAGCTGCGATATAAACTGAACGATAAAATTCAAGTGATTGAGCTCCATTATTTTACAAGGTATCCTCATTTGTCACGGATAATTATCGAAGGTAACGGTACAATATCCGAAGAAATTATAATGAATGAAGAAATAATAATGAATGAATTTAAACTATCTGAAATAAAGCTTTATCCCATTTTTTTAAAAATCATTCATAACTTTCTCTGTGGCCTCAACTGAATACGTGTATATAAATGATCTCGACTGAACAGCGTACGCTAAGGCCTGAGCTTAATAGGCTACTACTATGCTAAGTAGGTTAGCTGCGAATAGTAATAAGCAGTCCCCGACCAAGAGCTGCAAGAGAGGATGGCTTGACTCAAAACGCCTCATGCGCCGAATGAGCCTTCGCCGTAGAGGCGAAAAGATGCCGCCTTAAATAAGCGTCCACAACCTCCAATGGTACCGAAGAGAACATACCCAAGAAAGAGAGGGAACAAAGCGACGACGGAACAATCCATAAAACAGCACCAAAAGGGCACAGGTGTCGACGAATCTCCTGGGCAAGCGTCCATCAGAGGCCAGTAAGATTCTGATTATGGAGTACTGGAAACCCGGAACGGATTAGTTTGACAAAGGGCTGGTGTGACCAGTATTCTAACACCTCAGTAGATAAGAGTGAAGTCTTACCAAAATGGCTGTCAAGCTAATACTGTTTTCATCTCCATAATTTTTTGGCTGGTTCAGGTTCAGCTGAGACGAGCTCCTGATTCGTGGCTCTAAACAAAAGCTCCCATAGAGACTTGTGTCAATCTTTGCGTAGCCTCCCTGCTTGCATAGATAACCAGGGGGTTCAAAAAGGGCAACTGTTACAATGTGCGGAGATAGCGACTAGAAGCGGATACCCATTAGAACAAAAATGAATACACCGCAACAACAACAAAAAAAACCAACAAAACAAAAAGAACAACAAAATAAAGATGGCCAAGACGAGGAATTCGGGTCGGTCTTTCGTAAAAGTAGTCGGATATTTAGATCCCCCACACACACCATCACGCCTAAATAAGCCGACAAAACTAGAGAAAAGATAACCTCAGGGGAAACTCCGGCCACACAAGCACCATCAAGAAAACAAAGAGAAGGGAAAGCACCCCAGTTGCCCCCACAGAAGGACCTCAAAACTTATCGAAACAAGAGTACATTACTCAAATGAGACTGGTAGAAGAGGAATTACGCCGTCCGAAAATCTTAACAAATTTTATTTACATAGTATATTAATATAATAAGAGAAAAAATTATTTCAAGCAATACAGAGTATTCTTTTACTGAACAAATATAAACTTCTTCCTTCTACTCATTTCTCTTACAGGCTACTCAACTGGATCCATACTAGAATCCCGGATATGCCCATTAACAACTTCACCAACGACTGGACCACCGGTAAGGCGGTTGGTGCTTTGGTTGATGCCTGCGCGCCCGGTCTCTGTCCTGACTGGGAGATGTGGGATCCCAAGGATGCTGTACAGAATGCTTCCGAGGCCATGGGTCTCGCCGATGACTGGTTGAATGTGCGTCAACTGATCAAACCCGAGGAATTGGTTAATCCCAATGTGGATGAACAGTCGATGATGACCTACTTGTCGCAGTATCCAAATTCTAAGTTGAAGCAAGGTGCCCCGTTGCGTCCCAAGACCAATCCAAATAGGTGAGTTCGTATTTTGAGAAATTTATTTCGAATAATAAAAGTTACAAATTACCGTTAATATATATTTATAATAAATTATTAAATTTTCTGAGCGTGTACACATTTAAAAACTGAATTAACTGCAACTGGCACGTAACCTTTCTCAACTACAATTCAACTTACTTCTTTCTACGTTTTCTATTTGTCTTCTTAATTAATGTTATGTGTGTGTGCGCATACTATTTTTCACATATTTAATCGAACGCTAGTCGGGAATTGTTCTTCCAATTTTTATTTATTTTTTTATTTCTTTTTTTTCAAATCAAGACTGGTTTTTGTGTAGAGGTGAGAAAATTTCTAAAATTGAAATACTTTTATTTTTTTCGACTTTTTCGATAAAATTTGTCAAGTTTTAGAATTTCTCTATAATTTTCATATTTTTAATTCGAAATAGAGGTTTGTGTTGGGGAACAAATACTGGGCATAATATTTATATATTTTCTTTAGTTCTTTTTTTTATTTTTCAATGTTTGTTTAAATTTTTATTAAGTTTTTCTTTTTAAAAAGAATTGTATTCCATTTGTTTAATTTTTATTTAAAAATTTTTTACAATTTTTTTCAAATTGGAACTGGTTGTATTGAGGTAAAATAATATCAAACGAATTATTTTTGTTGTCCTTAGTTTCCATTTTTATTTTGTTAATATTACTCAAATTTTTAATTTAAAAAAATGTAATACAATTTTTCACTTAAATTAAATTAGTTAAATAAAAATTTTGCTTCCAATTTTTTTAAATGTATTTTATTTAATTTATTTTTCTTTTTTATTTAAAATTTTTTAAATTTTTTTTTGCTGTTTTCCCATAAAATTGTTTTTGGCTTACAAATTCAAAAATCTAATATGTATTTTTTTCTTCCTTGTATCTATTTTTTCTTCTGTGTGTTTCAAAATTCTTTATTGGATATTGTTTTTTCACAAAAACCTATGCAAAACATGAAAACAAAAATTTCACTGAAATGAAAAAACGTAAAACTCAGCATTCCTCCACCGCGGTAAGTCTGGAATGCTTGCATATTGTTAATTTTAACTGCTCAACGCGGCTAAATAAGCACAGTAATTTGTTTTGTTTGTATTGTTTGGAGAACAGCTTAACCGCCATTTACCAGTTATTTGGTTATCTTTTTCGTTTCTTGCTCTTACTGCTAGCTACAGGCGTATTTCAACGTCTTTCTACTTGCTTGTTTGCTAAGTGTCATTATGTACTTCTCTAAAAATTATATTATGTTAAATTTTTAACTTTTTTGTTTCGGCAAATTCGCCTTTCGTCGCACTGTTCGAACGGCAAAAAGCATAAGGCAAGCATTTGACGCTATATTTTATATTCAATTTTACTTTGAGAATTCAGTGTAGTAATTACATCCGTAGAATTTTTAGTTTAACGCACAACCAACGGTATTGAACAGCAAAAATGTCCGAAATTGCGCTTAATAAATAAAAACAGCCGCTAAGGAAATAAGTAATTGCATATAACAGAATTCTATGGCACTTAACAGAACTTTACGCCAACAGCAAGAGAAACTGTTAAAATTAAAATGTAATGTTGATTAGCAGTAAGCAGCGCTGCTTTCACTAACAACAGCAGTCATTTGTGTCTATGTTCTCTTTATGCAAATCTTTGCATAGCCGCAGGCGCTTATTGTTAAAATGAATACAGCGACCGCAGAGAATGTTAAGAATATTCATTACCATTTTCTGTGGCGACCGCTCAAATATGTTAACTAACTGCACTGCACAGAGAATGCTACGGAATTGTTTGCTGCAGCAAAAACTCAACATGAAGCTGCTCTGCTAAAATATGGTTTTAATAAAAATGCAAATCGACTGCAGGGTTTTGTTTATTAACACCCATTACAGCGATTTTATAATTAATAACGATTAAATAAATTACAAAACTAATTAATTTGTATATAACTATATTAATTATGAAAATAATAAATATTTAAATAAATATTTTTTTTAACGCACTTGTCATTATGAAAAGCTCTGCCTTTTGTCTAACAGCCAATGCAGTAAAAATTAACAGAGCACTTGGCTAATAACATATTGCAAATATTTAAGGGTAATCAATGAATAATTAATGAATAACAAACTAGTTTCTGACAAAAAAATGAATTAAATAAAAAAACACTATTCTTTTAAATAAAAATTTCAAAACTGAATTAAATTTTGATTTTCCCTTGTCTTTTTCTTTTACTTTTTTATAAAATAAGCTTAACAAAGAAAATATTTAACGATTCCTATCGAAAAATGATGTTAAGATATATTAAGAGATTTTTCCCAGTTTTAATAATCGGAAAAATATCCTTGAGGACACTCAAAAAGATAAATTAAATCTCTGATAGTCAATTAAGCGGTTAGAAAAGGACCCGAGTTTCTTTATTTCATTATTTTGAGGACGTCGAAATTCTATACTAACCAAACCCCTTAATCTGGTCTATATACATATTTACACCGATATTAGTTTCATTTAATTATTCATTGATTACACCAAAAGTATTGCACTTTTTGCAGTTATATTTACAGTAAAGCAATTTATTTATTGTAGTTATTTGAAACATTACTTTTTTAACTTGCTCAAACTAAAATGCATACGATCTATTTCTGAACAGAGTACGTGCTTATGGTCCTGGCATTGAACCGATCGGCCCTGTGGTGGGTGCACCAGCCAACTTTACGGTGGAGACTTTCTCCGCTGGCAAAGGTATAGTACACTTATGTAGAATATCCTACAATTTTTTAATCCTAATTTCCCTTTGCAAACATATCATAGGTTCCGTCGATGTCGATATCGTTTCGCCAAATGGTCAAATCGAAAAAGCCGATGTACGCTTCAACAACGATAAGAATTTGACCTACTCCATCTCATATATACCCAAAGCTGAGGGTGAACATAAAGTGTTTGTGAAGTTCTCTGGTCGTGACATACCGAAGAGTCCGTTCCCCGTTAAGGTGGAAGGTCATGCCGGTGATGCTTCGAAGGTTAAAGTTACTGGACCCGGCATACAGCCAGCTGGTGTTACCATTACTAAACCGACTTTCTTCGATATTGATGCTAAAGACGCTGGACGTGGCGTACCCGAGGTGATCATCATCGACCCGGCCAACCACAAGACATCCGTGGCGGCTAAGGTACGTCAATTGGAGAACGACGTGTGGCGTTGTGAATATGTCGCCTCCACGCAAGGTCTACATTCAGTTAACGTCTTCTATGCTGGCAGTCCCATACCGAATAGCCCCTTCCCGGTGAAGGTAGCGCCGCTTTCTGATGCGCGTAAGGTACGCGCTTCGGGTCGCGGTCTGCAGGCGAACGGTGTACGCGTTGGCGATGATGCCGACTTCAAAATTTATACCGAAGGAGCTGGCGAAGGTATACCGGAGGTACGCGTGATCGGACCCGGTGGTGCTAATCAAAATATTGCCTTAACTAAAATTGATGGTTCTACATACGAGTGTCACTACTTCCCCACTAAAGAGGGTCGCTATGTTGCTATGGTCACATTTGGTGGCCAAGAGGTGCCAAAATCGCCTTTTGAAATTAAGGTTGGACCTAAGAAGGAGTCTTCCATTGTCGCCTATGGTCCCGGTTTGAGTGGCGGTATTATCGGTTATCCCGCCGCTTTTGTTGTGGAAACTAATGGCGAAACTGGCGCACTCGGCTTTACTGTGGCGGGTCCATCACAAGCAGAGATCGAGTGTCATGATAATGGTGATGGCTCTGCATTGGTCAAATACCATCCAACTGCTGTTGGCGAATATGCAGTGCATATTTTGTGCGATAATGAAGACATACCCAAGTCACCGTTCATTGCACAGATCTTGCCGCGCACAGATTTCCACCCTGAACTGGTGAAGACATTTGGCCCCGGTTTGGAGAAGAACGGTGTAACAATTGGTAAACCACAAACATTTACGGTGGATACCTCCAAGGCTGGTTCAGCGCCCTTGGAAGTTGTGGTCGAGGATGTGTATGGAAAGCGGGTACCGGTAGATATCAAAAATAATCCAGACGGCACAAAGACTTGCACATATATACCAACTTCAGGTGTACCGCATACGGTTGAAGGTAAGTGAAATGTTTAAAGACCTTTATGAAATTTATTTCTCAAAAATGTTTCTTCACCGCAGTCAACTACGGCAGCGTGGCTACACCCAATGCCCCCTACCGCGTCTACGTTGGCGTCCCAATCGATGCCAATAAAGTACAGGCATTCGGTCCCTGGTTGCAGCCTGGCGTGCGCCCTAACGCACCCACACATTTCAATGTGGATGCACGTGATGCCGGCGATGCCGAGCTGAAGGTGAAGATCGTACACGAGGAGACTAAAGTGGAAGTGCCAAGCCGCATTATCGATAACGAAGACAACACCTACACAGTGGAGGTCATACCACCCACCAAGGGTGCCTACACCACCACCATGACTTATGGCGGTCAACCTGTCCCGCTCGGCCAGAAGGTGCTTGTGGAGCAAACTTTGGATGTTACCAAGATCAAAGTTGACGGTCTCGAACCAAGTAAGTATTCAATGCTTTTAACGCTTTATCTCGCTCTCTCATTTTTCACCTATGCATATCTGAGTTATATTGTCGAAACCAAAAACAAAAAAAAAAGAAAACAAAATAGCAATGGTTCAGTCAATTTAAGTGATAGTTTACAACAAGATACAAGAACAATACAAGGTCATCATCTAAGCCCAAAAACTTTCGTTACAAACTTATTCACGTACAAGCTGCACCATTGAATAGCCTCCAGCAGTTCCGCATCATTACGCGTGGCCTGCCGAAAGCGGATCTCGCCGTCACCATTACCAGTCCATCGGGCAGTCGCATACGCGCGCACGTCATACCCACCGCTGAGGGATTCCTCGTCAATTTCACACCCACCCAACTGGGTGAATACCTGCTGAGCATCTGTTTCGGTGGCACACCGATCGCGCCACGCCCATTCCGCCTGCAATGTCTCAGCGGCAGTGATTCGAATAAAGTGCGCGCTTTTGGACCCGGCCTTGAACGTGGTCTGGTAGCACAACCAGCTGAGTTCATAATAGACACACGTGGCGCCGGTCAAGGTGGACTTGGTGTGACCGTAGAGGGTCCCTGTGAGGCTGCGATTAATTGCCGCGACAATGGCGATGGCACATGCAATGTCGCCTATCTACCGACCGAAGCCGGCGACTATACTGTGAACATCACATTCAACGAACGTCACATCAGCGGTTCACCATTCCAGCCGGTCATCATGCCACTGCCGAATCTACAAAACACGCGCGTGAGTGGTATTGGCATACAACCACATGGTAGGATATTGAAATTTACGCAGGCATCGAATTATTTGCGTTCGATGTAGTTCTGATGCTTCGCCGTTACTGTTGTCAGCCAACCCGCAAGCGCATGCGTGACTCAAACAAGTACGATCAGCATAAAGGCCAACGCAATATTGAACTTTCTTTGATTAAAACAAAAACAGCAAACGCCTACAAAATTAACCAAACGCTTTTGTGTGCCACAACAACTGGTCTTCCAAGCCAAACCAGTCTTACTTAACCCAAGCATTTACTGTGTTCGTTCGTTCGTTCGTTATTTGCAAACTAATCACAAATCTAACAGTAATCATGAATAATATATTCGATAGCATGTGAGCCCCGCCTGCGTGAGTTCGTTAGCCACCCAGTCATGGGATCTCGAACGCATGGCGATGCTTTGCCTAAACACTTACGAAGCGTATTCGGCAACAGTTTTATATTTGGGTCGTACTGAGCCTTAGTTCGTTTACATACGAAGTAACGTGAAAGTTAACAGTTCGGCAAATCAAAAGGAAAGCCGAGTTCGTTAGTTTTCACGCAGCTTCGTGCGTAAACGCTGTTACCTTCACTTTTACACTAATCGCATTTAAATGTCCTCTTCTATCATTTGTTTTGTGCGTTATTCGGCTCGCTGGCTCTGTAACAATTAACTAACACAACTCCTCTCTCGCTCCACAGGCGTCATTATGAATGCACCCACGGATTTCATGGTTGACATGAGCAAAGTTGGCAGCGACATCGACTCAACGAAACTCTCCTGCGCCATCTTCGATCCCAAGGGTAATGTGCTGCCTAGCAAGATTGTTTCGGGTCCATCCGATGACATTTTCCGCGTCGCCTATACACCCTTCGAGGCTGGTCGTCACACCATTGAGCTGCTCTACGACAACATTCCCGTGCCTGGTTCGCCGTTTGTGGTGCATGTGAAGAGTGGTTGTGATCCGTCACGTTGCAAAGCTTACGGTCCGGGATTGGAGAAAGGTCTGACGAATCAACAAAACAAATTCACGGTAGAAACACGTGGTGCTGGCAATGGCGGTCTATCGCTGGCCATTGAGGGTCCATCCGAAGCGAAAATGACCTGCACCGACAATCGTGACGGCAGCTGCGATGTCGAGTATTTGGCGACAGATCCTGGCGAATACGATATCACTATACGTTTTGCTGACAAGCATATACCCGGCTCACCGTTCCGCGTATTGGTCGAAGAGACTGTAGACCCCAGCAAGGTGAAAGTATACGGACCCGGCATTGAGCATGGCGAAGTGCGCGAAAGTGTGCCAACCTACTTCAATGTAGACGTCAGCGAGGCCGGACCTGGACGCATAGCCGTCAAATTGACCAACTCTGAGGGCATACCTGTGGATAATCTGCGCGTTGAAGATAAGAGCAATGGCATATACGCGGTGCACTATGTGCCGCCCAAACAGGGTTCAGTGCTGACGTGCCAAGTGAAGTTCGCCGATGAAGAGGTGCCATGCAGGTTAGACATAGTATTATAATGCGAAAGTGTTTTGCGGATTTCACTGAATATTCAATCTTGCATTTCACAGTCCCTTCGTAATGACCGTCTTCCCCAAATCGGAGGCCACTAAAGTAAAAGTTAAGGGCGTCAATGAGAAGAAGAAAACACCTGCTTCACTACCAGCCGAATTCGAGATCGACACCAAAACGGCCGGTCAAGATGACATTAATGTCGCGATCAAGAACCCGAAAGGTAAACAATTAGCACCACGCATGGAAGAAGTCGGCAGCGGTACATATGTTGTGTCATTCGTGCCCGACGAATGTGGCACCTATCACGTGAGCATCAAATATGGCGATAAAGATATTGAAGGATCGCCATTCAAACTCGAAGCATTCCCCACGGGTGAGGCGAAGAAGTGCAAGCTGGTCGAAGAGGCGCCGAAAATACAAGCGTCGGGCAGCAAGAGTCACCTAACGGTGGATGCGCGCGACGCGGGCGATGGCGCGGTCACATGCAAGATCACCGATCACAAATCCGGACGGTACGTAGTGGGTTGAGGCGATGTAAAATGGGAATGGGGGTAACTGGCATTGGGGTGCAATTGATTATTAGTATTATTTAACTAATTACTACATTTTCATTCACAGTGAAATCGTTGACATCGATGTCTTGGAGAAGGATGGCTTCTTCGACATTTTCTACGCGCTCAAGGATCCCGGTGATTATGATATCAATGTGAAATTCGGCGGCAAGGACATACCCAATGGTAGCTTCGCCATAAAGGTAGTTTAAAACAATTTTAATGCAAAGTTTTCAAATGTGAGGTTATGCTAAGCCAAAGAAAAGTGTTCAAATGGCAAACACAGTGTGAAATACTAGTCAAAGCGTATGCGCAGAAAATCTTAAATTAGCAATTATTTTCGAATTAAGCAAAAAACCAAAGTTAACAACAATTAAATAAAAAAAATAAATTTTTATTTTTAAATGTGTCATTGTCTTGTCATAAGTGCAAAGTGTCAGCTGTTAAGTGTTAAACGTAAGAACCAATTACCGTTACCGCACAAATACACGCAAACAATTTAAGTAAATGTCTTAAGCAGTTTATTTACTAAGTTAAGCGCCCATCAAGTGATAAAATTTGCTTAAAAACTTTTCAAGAAAATCTATGCAACAAGCAATACTTTTTTACACTGAAAAAAACATTGTAGAACTTTGTAAAACTCATGAATATGACATAAATAAATAAAATAAACAAATTTGGTACTCAATAGCACCACAAAAACAACAAAAAACGATACTCGTTAATTCGTTTCAATGAGCATGTGCAGTAGCGTGAAATAAATTTCGAGTGATGCGCGCTTTTTTCACACCAAATTTATGATTTGTTTACACGTTTTTACGCTTTGTTGCTTCAAATTTATTTGCTGCTTGTTAATTTATTTTTGTTTTCATAAATTAATTTATTTATTAATGCCTTTTAGTATTAAGCATAAGCTTTTAAGTTGTTTGTGTGTGTTTGTATTATAACATTTTGTTGCTGCGATTGGTTCGTGCGTTTGCGCAAACATACCGACAGACAGACAGACATACAACAACACAAGCAACGACACGTTGTAATTTTTTTGTTTAATATTTATGTTTATTTATTTTATTTTTTCATACCACACTTTGTGAAATTGTTTTTAATTTTACGCAAAATTAATTAAGAATTAATTAATATTTATTTATTTTTAACACAAAATTACTTTGTAATTAATTAACTTAAAAATTTGTAATTAAGCACAAATTAATTAATTTTTATATTTAACGCAAAATTAATTACGACTTAATTAATTTTAAAAATTTTAATTAAACACAAAATTAATTAAGAATACATTAATATTTTTTTTTTAATTTAACACAAAATTAATTAGAAATTAATTAATTTAAAATTTTTTAATTAAGCACAAATCAATTAGTATATTTATTTAACGCAAAATTAATTAAATGTAATTAATTAATTTAAAAAATTTTAATTACACACGAAATTAATTAATAATATGTACATTATTATTATTATTTTAATTTAATACAAAATTAATTAGAAATTAATTAATTAAAAAAATAATTAACGCAAAATTAATCAAACAGTAATTAGTATTTTTTTTTATTTAACACAAAGTTAAATAGATATTAAAATTAAAAATGTTTAATTAAGCACAAAATTAATTAAGAAATATTTAATTAAAAATTGTTTATTTTAACACAAAAGTAATTAAGGCCTAATTAAATAATTGCTAATTTAATGAGTACACTCTAGTGTTAACCGTTATGTGTAATTTGCCAAATTAAATGAACGCTTTCTAGCCGCCGCCTTTATCGTGTGCAACGCAACGCAACGCCTTATTTTTAAGCGCAATCGCAATTTTTAACGGCACATATGTAAGTGTAAAATGCAATTATATACACACATACATATATGTATATATACTTATTTTATACATATGTAGATGCATATACATACATATGTATGTATGTATGTTTATACGTAAGTGCACTGCAAGGAATTTAACTGCGTCATCGTATTTTAGAATGCCTTAATTTTAGCGCTTTTAAGTGACTGTCTCGCCGTTGAATACGTCTAGCTATAAACTAAATATAATATTTGCCTTAATTCACAAAATAATGCATTTTAGCGCAAAGTAAATAAGCAAAATATGAATAATAACATGAACAATATAAATATGTTTGCAGTATACAACGATGACTATGTATAAAGGAGATCCATTCATATACATACGTACTGAGTTTTCGGCATTATATTTACTGTATGTGTGTATAGGTAGCTGCGTGAAACCGAATATTTAAAAACAACTAAAAAGTTTATAGGCCAATAAATATTACCTTACACTCCATTTTATAGTGAAAATATTTAAAATATTCAGAACAAATGTAAATCTATTCGTCTAGGAATTTGGTTTACAGTTTTTTCGTACACACATACATATATAGTAGTTTTAATGTTCAAACGCATTTTGGCACGCTCTAATGATATCATTAGTGGCAGTACATCATCCAACGGTATACCACTCAATTTATACTATGAAAGACTTTAATTATATTTTCTTTGTGGAAAACAGAATTCAGTATTTGACAGCAAACAATATTGATATTTAGTTTCAGTTTCTTTTTTAAGACCTTTTTTGTTCTTATTAGAGAGTTCAAGCAAGTCTGAGTTAAAAACCACATTTGTATACGCTGAAGAGGGTATATTAAGTTTGCCACGAAGAAACAAATATATTAATCGTGTATTTTTTCCACTAAATCAAGTCGTGTGTTCTGAATAGCACGTTTAAAATTTACTTCTAAAACTTGAAGAGCTTCTAGTTTATAGCTAAAAACCAATAACTTCAAATAACTTGGCAAGAAGTAATCTAATGGTGTTAAATCGCAGATCTTGGAGGCCATTCAATGTCACAGTTTCTTGAAATAATAGAATCTTCAAAATTTTATCACAATAATTCCAATTTTGCGCGTGCTGTGTGGAAAGTAGCCCCCTCCTGTTAGAACCAGATGTTGTGAAGATCAACCTTTTCCAATTGCGGCCATATAAAGTTGGATATCATCGATCTGTACCGCTCTCCATTGATAGTAACGGTGTCACCAGCTTCATTTCGAAAGCAGTATGGACTGATGATTCCACAGGACCAAAAAGCACATCAAAGTGTCAATTTAGGTGATTGTAATGATTGTTCATGAATAACTTGTGGTTTTTCCTCGCACCAAAACAGACAGTTTTGTTTATTTAACGCACCACTCAGATGAAAGTAAGCCTGATCGAAGACGATGATTTTCTTAATTAAATAGTTTTCGTTTTAAAAGCAAAAATCAAGAAATTCACGACATGCACGGTTTTTCAAATGGTTCTTTGAGTGAGAACAATTTTATACGCATGCAAGCCCAAATCCTTTCTCAAAATCCGCCAGGTTGTGGTTTGAGACAGTCGCAATTCTTGAGAAAGTCTAGGAATCGACAATTTGCGGTCTTCAGCAACACTTGCCTGAACAGCAGCAATATTTTCATTACTTCGAGCAGTTCTTTATCTTATTGTCACTTAAACATTATTCAACAAAAGCGTGCGCTCGAAGTTTTCAACAATTCGACGCATAGCGAGCACGGGTGGACGATTATTACGACCATCAAATGGCAATGATAGCAATTGAAGAATGATTATTTTGATAATAAAATTGAAATATCTTTTCTTGCGTACATCTGTCCATTATTAAATTGTAAACATTACTGAATATAAAACATCTCACATGGTAAAAGTGATAATCGAGATTTCATAATACGTCATTTACATATTTTTCAAATACCGTATTTTTGTAAAGTTTTATTCCGCTATCATCATTGGCTCCTAATGTTTATACTCGTATTATACAGAGAAGGCATCAGATGGAATTCAAAATAGCTTTATATTGGAAGAGGGCGTGGTTGTGAACCGATTTCACCCATATTTCGGACATGTCATCAGGGTGTTAAGAAAATATTATATACCGAATTTCATTGAAATCGGTCTAGTAGTTCCTGAGATATGGTTCTTGGTCCATAAGTGGGCGGCGCCACCCCCATTTTCAATTTTTAAAAAAAGCCTGGATGCAGCTTCCTTCTGCCACTTCTTCCGTAAAATTTAGTGTTTCTGACGTTTTTTATGAGTCGGTTAACGCACTTTTAGTGATTTTCAACATAACCTTTGTATGGGAGGTGGGCGTGGTTATTATCCGATTTCTTCCATTTTTGAACTGTATATGGAAATGCCTTAAAAAAACGGCTCTGTAGAGTTTGGTGGACATAGCTATAGTAGTTTCCGAGATATGTACAAAAAACTTAGTAGGGGGCGGGGCCACGCCCACTTTTCCAAAACAATTGCGTCCAAATATGCCCCTCCCTAATGCGATCCTTTGTGCCAAATTTCACGTTAATATCTTTATTAATGGCTTAGTTATGACACTTTATAGGTTTTCGGTTTCCGCCATTTTGTGGGCGTGGCAGTGGGCCGATTTTGCCCATCTTCGAACTTAACCTTCTTATGGAGCCAAGGAATACGTGTACCAAGTTTCATCATGATATCTCAATTTTTACTCAAGTTACAGCTTGCACGGGCGGACGGACAGACGGACGGACAGACAGACATCCGGATTTCGACTCTACTCGTCGCCCTGATCACTTTGGTATATATAACCCTATATCTGACTCTTTTTAGTTTTAGGACTTTTACAAACAACCGTTATGTGAACAAAACTATAATACTCTCGTTAATATTATTACGAGAGTCACTAAAATATTACAGATCATGACATATTAAAAATGGCCGAAACGACAGTTAGAAATCATATCATCCCTTTTGGAAAACTCGGTAAAAATGATTAGCATGAAGAAATGATTCTATTTAGTCATGTCCGTTTCTGTATGCATTCGGACTCCTCCCTGAGTTTTTGTGATATCGAGATATCTAGTCTTTGTATGAAAAATACTTTTATTTGCCAAGAGAGTTTCAAGAAAGTTTCGTCGAGATTATTATCCAATAATCTTCAAAGAAATTGTTCAGATCGGACCATTACAGCATATAGCAGCCATATAAACTGAACGGTTAGAATCAAGTTTTTGTACAAATGTAATCCTTTGTAACTATGAATGATATTATAGCTTCGGTAAATATTTCAAAAAATTATTTAAAAAAAAATTTTTAACTCGAATTTCGAAACCAAAACAATTTTCTTTTATAAGCCCTTAGACACACAATTTTAAATTTTTCTTGAAACTTTTGGCTTTGATTAGAAGATTAAACGAAAAAAGTGTTTCGTATATTCATAAACCATATTTCCTAAAAGCTTTAGACCTTATAGAATACAATCAATTAAAATTTGTAAATAGTATCAAAATTACTCGCTCTGCCATAATTCTTCTTTTCTTGGTGAACTATGGTGCCTTGGAATTCATCGGAAGGTAGAAAACCATAACTATTTTGAGTATTTTCTTTGACATCAAATTAAAAAAATTCCTTTTGATGATGGTTCATAAAGATTATCTAACACCAAGGCGAATTCTTAGAATAATGAGTTAAGAAAAAACCGATAATAAATAAATTAGAGAAATCACTTAGAATTCTCTAGTTTCTGAATCTATAAAAAAGAGAAAGCAAAAATAGCAAAAATAAAAGTTTTTTGAAAACACACAGAACTCACAATAACAATCGCAGATTCCAGCAATAGGATAAGATAAATAAATGAGGATTGTACCAGGAATAGTCTTAACATGGTCTTCCAAACGTCGAAAAGTAGCGAAATATTTGAAAGAATAATAAAATAAACTTAATAATCCTTCATAAAATATTAGGTAATATTGTATATACTATTTCTATAAGTACTTACCTATTTTGAACCTAAACAACAACTGCAAACAGTAACCACTTCGGCAAGTGATTACTTTAACCTCGCCGGTTGGTACGTTTATGATATTTTCGTTTCAATATTAAGACACCACATTTACTTCCAGACGAATAACCATGTCTTGTTATAGAACAAAATGTGCTTTTCAATTAATTTACCGTCTGTGTAAACCATAAATTTAAGAAAATTGCCCAAAGTACCCTGCACAAAAATGGATAATTAATTATTGGCATGCTCATTACTGGGCAATGCGCCCAAATGTGCCGCCATCACGCGCCAAGTCAGCAGTCGCGCAGAACTTAACAAATAACCAAGAAATAACACCGAAGTCAGCGATCATATGTTCGAGATCACTCTGCTGTTTTTTGATACAAAAGTTAGACGCAAATTTCTGTTTAATTTATTATTTTAAAAACAGCACATAGTCACTGTCTAATTGCTAATTATTCAAGATTAGCAACGTGTGAGCGGACCTTTGTCACAGATATACTTTCTTGATAATAATATCTGGCATATGTGCATATTCTTTAGGTGAAAAGGGATATATTTTGTCTGTATGTATTGCGGTGTGTGTTGACCGCGCATTTGACGTGCAAAATGATTGGCAAACGTCAAGTGAGATTTGCTACTTCGAGCGTTAAGAAGTCTGGCAAATGAAGCAGACTGTCACACCAAAATGCACCTAAAACACAATAATGTACAAAGATATTAAAGGGTGATTTGTTATGCGCTGACTGTCTTATATTTATGCATATGCATTTATGAAATATATGTTGTTTCCGATATTTATTTATTAACAATTTATATCACATAAAACTCAATTGCTAAAGGTAAGGCCACCTGTTCTAAAATTTTACTCAAAATAATAATGTACGCATTTTTTGTATTCAAGAAGTGAACAATTTTATTTTTTTTAATATTTAATATATTTTTTACGGTTCACTGAATTACATGTGCCACCATGTCGTATGAGTAATATGAAGTACTTTCCTTTTCCTTTTAAACAACAGATTTACACACAGTTATTTATTCAAATTTTTAAATTAAATAAATTCGGAATATAAAATTCAAATAGAAAATGCAGAAAATCTTAAACAAAAATATTGTCTTTAAATAAATTTTATAATGTATTTTGTCATATTTGTTGCTTTATGTGCTATGCATACATACAATACACGTTTGACATGGCGTATGAGTAACATTCATTTAATAGTTACTGAGTAGAGTGCTGGTTAGTTGATCAATTTTCGAAAGAGGGAAACAGTCATATATACAGCCGTTGACATCTAATTAGAAACGCCACTTATTTTGCAGTAAAACATGTTATTTTCCCAAATCACAAATTTTTACTGTTTTTTCACACTTTTTATTGAAACTTATGTTAAACATAAATTCTTTTAGTAAACATTTAATTTAAAATTCGTTTTTGTTCTAATGATTTTAACAACTAATTAGAAACGGAAATATTTTATCAGCAAACAAATTATGATATTACAAAAATTTGCTTACTTTCAGTTAGTACTTTTTTACTTAATCCTTATACCTGAATATTGCTTCACATCGATTACGAATTGGCGTTATAAGTCTCTGACAGCGCAGTGTTGATATTATTTGCCATGCCATCATTATTTTATTAAATACTAACAACCATATTTGGGATATTTTTGGTACTTACGGCTTTTTTAGCATTACCCCAGAAATGTTCTATAGTGTTCAAGTCTGGGCTGGAGGATGGCCACTCCAAAACATTTATTGAATTTTCATCAAAAGACTTTTGTGTCAACTTTGCCGTATGCTTTAGATAATTTTTTGTTAAAATTTCCACATAACTAGAAGACTTTCCTCAGCCCATGGCCACATGACATTTTTTAGGATGTCGACGTATTGCTCCTTGTTTAAAATTCCATCAATCTTATGTAGTGGATCAACACCATTCCAAGTAAAAGATCCGCACACCATCATTGATCCTTGATACCATGCTTCACCAGGCGTGAAATATGACGAGGATCAAATTCTTAATTGATTGGACGGCGAACATACCTACGACCATCAGGACCTTTGCGAATAATTTCTGGTATATCGCTCCAAACGGGATACTTCCATTGATTTTTTGTCCAATAAGAGTTGGTAAAGTCTACGCATCGTTTCTTTTCAATTTTAGGCAGAAGTGGTTTCCTGCGTGCTGTCTTGCTTTGTTTACTGGGATATTTGGACATTATAGTCGTCATGAATTTCACGTAGAATGTTAGTGGAACTCTGTTTTGGGTTTCTTCGTGCGATGGTGTAATTCTGCCGTCTATTTCTGATGAAGTTTTTCGGGTTTTTTCTTTGTGTGCAACGTTGGATATACTTTTAAACAATTTTTTCAGCATTTGACATGATTCATAATTTATTTACACATCTACGAAGGTCGAAAATGTAGCTGCTTAGGGCAATGCAAGACTTTAAGGTATATAAAAAAGGATATGTCAAAGCATTAGCCATTAGCCACCCACAAAAAGGGAGCGTTTCTAATTAGCTAACAACAGCTGTATTAGGTAGTAACAACCAGAGGAATAATTTTTTTATTCAAGAAGAATTAACTTTACTTATTTTGAAATCTGAGTACAGAATTTTCGGTTATATAAACACAAACTTACACTTCGCGAAAAAACTCGGATCACGGTAACAACACTATATCAAAAAAAGGTGATCTAGCTCATATGTATCATTTAATATTTTTTTTTTAATTTTTATCAAATTAAGAAAAATTTTCGAATTCTATTTCGAATATTTTTGGTGACATGATTTGGCATACCCTGTATATGTAATTGCCTATATACAGTATGATACATATATATATGTATAAATATATTTACGGTACTTCGTAATGGTAGTTTCTTCTCGACATTATAATTAATTTCGTAATCTAGTATCCCACCTCAGAGAAATATTATGAAATTAAATATGATAAATTATTGTTCTGACACGATTTAAATGTGTGAAAATAATATCTAAAGTACAATATAATTAATGGCAACGAAAACGCGAACGCAGCTGGCAGACGGATAATTTATGAAAAAAATAAACACTTCTACAATTTATTTTATATTTTCTTTATATCCAATAATGTTTGTTTAATTAGAAGTCTTTATTTTGCTTGTCAAATATAAAAATAACACATATCAAAAGTAGCAAAATTATAGAAGAAACAAATTTTATAAAAAACAAGTAAGGAAGGGCTAAGTTCGGGTGTCACCGAACATTTTATACTCTCGCATGATAAAGTGATAATCGAGATTTCATTATCAGTCATTTACATATTTTTCAAATACCGTATTTGTGTAAAGTTCTATTCCGCTATCATCATTGGCTCCTAATGTATATATTATAAAGAGGAGGCATCAGATGGAATTCAAAATAGCGTTATGTTGGAAGAAGGTGTGGTTGAGAACCGATTTCACCCATATTTCGTACATGTTATCAGGGTGTTAAGAAAATATTATATACCAAATTTCATTGAAATCGGTAAAGTAGTCCCTGAGATATGGTTTTTGGTCCATAAGTGAGCGACGCCGCTCCCATTTTCAATTTTTAAAAAAGCCTGGGTGCAGCTTCCTTCTGCCATTTCTTCCGTAAAATTTAGTGTTTCTGACGTGTTTTGTTAGTCGGTTAACGTACTTTTAGTGATTTTCAACATAACCTTTGTATGGGGGGTGGGCGTGGTTATTATCCGATTTCCTCCATTTTTGAACTGTATATGGAAATGCCTGAAGGAAACGACTCTGTAGAATTTGGTTGACATAGCTATAGTAGTTTTCGAGATATGTACAAAAAACTTAGTAGCGGTCGGGGCCATGCGCACTTTTCCAAAAAAATTACGTCCAAATATGCCCCTCCCAAATGCGATCCTTTGTGCCA
Source organism: Bactrocera tryoni (assembly GCF_016617805.1). Classification (NCBI taxonomy): domain Eukaryota; kingdom Metazoa; phylum Arthropoda; class Insecta; order Diptera; family Tephritidae; genus Bactrocera; species Bactrocera tryoni. Next base: position 55,559,045 of record NC_052499.1, read on the forward strand.
AATTTCACTTTAATATCTTTATTTATGGCTTGCTTATGACACTTTATAGGTTTTCGGTTTTCGCCATTTTGTGGACGTGGCAGTTTGCCGATTTTGCTCATCTTCGAACTTAACCTTCTTATGGAGCCAAGAAATACGTGTACCAACTTTCATCATGATATCTCAATTTTTACTCAAGTTACAGCTTGCACGGACGGACGGACGGACAGACGGACAGACAGACATCCGGATTTCAACTCTACTCGTCACCCTGATCACTTTGGTATATATAACCCTATATCTGACTCTTTTAATTTTAGGACTTACAAACAACCGTTATGTGAACAAAACTATAATACTCTCCTTAGCAACTTTGTTGCGAGAGTATAAAAAACAAAAAAAAAAAGTGTAATAAAATTGTTACTGTAAATTATTTATTTCGTTTGAGTTTATCCAAGTAAAGAGCTATAATACTTCTATTTGAAAATATTTTAGTATTACTCTTTAAGCATCTGAAGCTGTTTTCGATTCGTCTCTTTGCTGATTGCTATGTCAAAATATTTATTTAACACAACAAAAAAAAATTCAACTAAATTCAATTTAAGATAGGTTAGGTAAGGTCAATCTGGTAGGCCAATTTGCCACTGATAGACCAATTTTGGTCCTTTGCGATACCTGATGGAGTTCAGTTGTAACATGCCATGAGAACCCCAGATGCTTACAGCGCGGTCTTGCCAATGCGGGACAAGTGCACAAAAGATGCGCCATTGTTTCCCTAGTGCTCTGCTCTAGACATTTGCTGCAGTCTTCTCGATCTGTCAGCCCCATCATGCGAACGTGTGTCATCACTAGACAGTGACCAATTAGTATTCCCATCATCAATGATGGCTGCTTAACTGTCTGCAAGATATTATTTGGATATACTATTAAAGTGATAAAATATCTGAGTGTTCTTTCCCGCTTTGATTATGCCAGTTTATTATATGTATTTATATCAGTACTTGTTCGATTCGTCACTCTCCAAATTATAGCGAACAAATTAAAATGAATGAAGTAAACAAATAAGTGCATGGAATGGTGCTCTTCCAGTTAGCTATGTCTTGCATGCATTGAGATTTAGAAAATATCGTCTTTCAAAAACTTTGAGTTATGCCACCTTAGCCTCTAATATACCATATAAAACAAAAATATTGAGCGATTGCGCTCACTATTGGTCGAATACTCTGCTGGGTTGCAAATTATAAACTCATTTCTTTGTGGTATATACAAAATGTGTCGAAATTCGAAATAGCGAACTTAAAAGTGTTGACAGCGGCAGCAAGAAAAATTTAAGATTACAAAAATTATAATTTCGTAATGAAATTAAAAACGTATATACATAGCAAGTGCTTTTATATATGTTAGAATTATATACAGGCGCACATAAGCAATTCATATTTAAGTAGACACACTTATACAAACACACACTGAATAATTTGTGGCAAAGCATGTGGACACAACCAAATCAAAAAAGTCGAGTATATGCAACAGCTGCAATGTGCCACCTCCCACAGCATTTACACACACCATTTAGATATACATATAACAAAATATACATAAGAATTTTTCGAAATTCGCTCAAAAACAAATTCGAAATTCTTGAAAGAGAACAAAGTCAACGGAAAATATTTGCAATGGCTTAACTTTAATTACAATAATTGCTATGTGTAAGCATTTTGTACATATATAAATTCAGGTATGCATATTAAATTCTTAGAGTATCACAGATATATAATACGTATTAGTATTTTGTTTTATTTGGATCGTGCGTTGATTGCTTGTGTGCCGATTAAAGCGCCGCTAGACCGTGCTGCGGCATGCCATATGGTTGTTGTTTCTATTTTTTTTTTTCGAAAAAAAATAGCTTACAATTAACACTGCATATTTGCCCATAACGGTATACCTATGCACATATAGGAGTGCCCGGGTCCATGCAGGTAAGAAAATTTTTAACTAATGCAACAAAAGCAAATGCTTATAATTTCCCCACATTTTTCAAAATTTAAAACATTTACGTCCTTTGTCCGCTTCTAAGAAGAACTTTTTTTCTAAGATAATTTAATTTAACCTTACTGACTGCCGGCGACGGCCTGATTTCACGGTGCTTTTAAAAGCACATACATAGATCAAAGCAATGCGTTGATCAGCGCCCCAAATAATAAATGCTTTTTGCACGTATTTTTTGGTTCCAATTGGTCAGGTGCAAGGGACACCTTTTGCACTTTGGTCGGGTTCGAGGCAGAGCTAAAACTTCTGCCATGCTCTGGGTCCGGCACCCGATCGTAGTGCGACTCCACACTGAATTGAATTTTTCAATCCTACCTGCCTTTAGGTTTAAACCACAGCCATCACGAATCTCCCCAAAGAGCCAAACCCAATGTGCAGATTGGAGTGAACTCTAAGAGCTAACTGCTGCCCGTGGTACCAAACTTAAGTCTCCGGTCGAACGTTGCAGCTTTTGCAACTACCAGTTGAGCAATCCACAAACTCAATGACTAGTGACATTTACGGCTTGAACTTAGAATGTCTTTTCATTAGAAGGAAACTCATTCAAAGTCTATAATATCATTTCAAGCTGAGTATTATAGCACTATTTCTATTTCTGACAAAGACTATACTGAAATTTCTAAGCAAGCCAAAAATACAGAAATAGCGCAAATGGATTTTCGTCGCCTCTTACGACAGGCATACCTTACCGCGGACAAATTTTACACCCCGCCCGCTAGAGGAAAGGTGTTATAACAGTTCGAAAATTCTAATTTAACATAACGATTTCTCTTAGTTTTTAGCCAAGAACTAATGTATTTATAGAAATCTTTTTTATCGTCTTCAAAATACAGGAATACTCCTGAGCCAATGCTTAAACCCATTTTTCATACACTTTTCATAAGCTGCGTCTAGGATAGCTTTCGTTTGGTTCAGCGAATTGTGTTTTTTTTAGTTTCTCATTTTTGATTATTGGATGGTGTCTAGGTCATATTCATAAACACATAACTCGTTACTAGAATGTTGCATTTGATGAATGTAGGGTCCTCAGACACCATGTCAAGTATCTCTTTTGAGAGTTCCACTCAACGTCATTTCTGTCTTGACACGCTTAATATCCAAAACAATAATCAAAATGCATTAAGTCGATCTACAAGAGATGTTGAAATCCCTTGGTATTCTCTGAAGCCAATACGTAGATTTTCAACCACTGTTTACTTAACTTAACTTTTTCGATGTTAGCTCTTAATAGAGTTAGAGAAACGACTTGCATGAGTAAAGTCTTTGTTGGCTTCACGACCTTCCCTGAATACTTTGTGTCGCCAGATACAATGTTCACAATAAAGTTGACCACCAAAAATACTTTTGCAACATTTTCAACGATACCTTAGCGGTGATTCCATTTAAAACACGAAATTTCAATCGTTGTTCAATTAGTTTTTTTTTTTCAACATAAAAAGGTTGTACCAATCCAGGAAAAAGAAGTTTATTGTTTCGACTTGAGGATTTCGTTACCTCAGAGAGATAGCTGAGGTTGCTAACATTGATTATGGCCCGACTCAATTATTTTTGGTTTATGTTTTTTGGCTTCGGAGAACATGCCAAAAATCAGTTGAGGGCTGTTGAAGTATTTTCCCATAAAAATGAGAGGTCAACTTAGACCAAGCCCACACCAAGCGCATTCAAAATTAAATCTGCTACCGGAATCGAGTCAATAATATTATTTATTCTATGTGAAAGGTGATCTAGCGAAATTCAAAACAGCTGAAGCAATGAATTTTTTCTTTATTTTCAATTCAAATCGTGCCTAAATTATATTACTTTTTCCATATATTTTTGATATTCTTCAATTAATTTTTTTATCTTCAAAGTTGATATATCCACAACTTTGAATAAGTGATTGTCTAATACAATGTACTGTCTGCATATAGTACAACATGTCGTATGAGCAACATAAAATCACTTAGATGAAGGCTCAGGTTATTTGATATTATATATAACTTTAACTGCGTGTAACTTTTAAAGAAGTGATTTTATGGACAAAATTATCAAAACTTTTTTTGTAAAGCGGACAATTTTGTATTAGAATAACACTTTTTTAAAGTTCTTGATTTACTGGCTTAATGCGTATTATCACAAAATCTCATGTTATAATCAGAAATATGTTTTAAAATATTATTTAGGTTGGATCTTAATTCTTAGAACAATAACTTAAAGCTTAGAAGGTGTTTGCAAAACCAAAATTAATTTGAGAAATAACGGACAGCTTAACGTAAATACAGTTGTAATGAATATCCATCATGCCCACATGTTAATTTGGCATTTTCAACACGAATATCTTGCACACTTAAACATAATCAAAAAAAAAATAAAATAAAATTTGAAATCTATACATTTTTCGAAATTTCAATTAATTTTGGTTTCACCGCTACATCAACAAATACACACGTACACATACACCGCGACAAACAAACACACATACGCACATACAAGCGCTGCGGGTGATGCATTCAGAAAATTTTTGATTTGAATAAAAGTATTTTTAATTGGGAACAAAAATAAAAACTCACAGAAAAGTTGCTTTCGGAAGCCAACAATATCTAATAATGGCAGCCACTTTGGTTGCTACCAGTGTGTGTGTGTTTGTGTGGTTGCTTTGCTTGCAATTTCCGCCGCCGGTAATAATAAATAAATACATAAAAATGTATATTAAATATGTAAACATGAATATGTAAATGCATATATGTACATATATATATATCTCTATATATGAATATATATATGTACATATGGGCGCCTGCATACTTCTCTGCCGCCGCAGAGCGCGTGACAAGTCAGGCGTTGCCCGCCAACACCAATAACGCAATGTCCGCCCACCGACAGTAGACGACAACTGTTGTCGGCACACACTATAAACATATTAATATTTATACATATATACTTATAGGTATGTGTATGTGAGCGCAACAACACATAACGGTACATATATAAAAACTACTAGCCGAAACTACTTGGTAACACAAGTCAACACTCGGTCAACCAATTGTCCTGGCTCACCTACAAACACACACACACACATATGCTCACGCACACACATAACTACATTAACTACACACATATGCCTATATTGCATTAAAATATCACTTTCACGATCGTATTTTGACGAACGCCTCGCTTTCGTCTTCACTTAGTCCGTCCGTTGGTTAGCCAAGCAAAGCCAGCGCCAGCCAACATCATCACTGCCAGCCATCATCGTACGGTACAAGCAAAGTCGCCACCATTGACGAGCGAGATCGTGTCGAGAGTGTGTGAACATTTCCAATTGAAGCTTTGTACGCTGCAAACAAGTGTCCACTAAACGCAAAGTCGCAAAGTGTTCGAAGCGCAGCGATAGTAGTCCGTTCACTACAAGTGTTTTGGGTAGTTTGACCAGCGAGGTTTCCAAGTTCCCCACAAATTAATAGACTTTTGTGCTTGTGCAAGGAAAAAAAGAATATATAGAAAATCAAAAAATAAATAACTGTAAACCCTTGGCGTTTATTGCAGTGCTATAAACACATACAACAAAAACACATACGGTAGATATAAAGGTTGGTGTGCCAATTGTACTGCCATCGTTTTTCAATAATTTCGAAAATACCCAATATATTGATATATTGATTTATAGAAAAAATACAAAAAAAAAAAGAATATTAATTCGTATATATTTTGTGTTTCGAGTGTGTAAGTCTCGCAAATAAGACTGCAGCAATCGTCAATCGTTTGGTGGTAAGCTATTAGCAAATAAGGGCGATGCGGCATTTGGTGGTTTGGGTGTGGCATTTTCGAATAAAAGATGTTTTGTAAGTTGCAGATATGCATATTTGCGATTGATTTGTGCTGACAGACACCAACAATGTGTCGTATTGATTATGGTTTTTTTGCATACACACAAGTGTGCAGTGCATAAAATCAAAAATTGTATTTCATTTTCAAACTTTCAAAATACATTATTTCCACCAAAATTTAGATATATTTTCTATAATTTATATATTTTTTTTCATAGTCACCACTATATATAATTTTTTTTTAATATTTATTGAGCAGAAATAGATTGGTCACAATTAGCGTGGGAGATTTGAAAATTTTTCACGTTAAAAAAATTCGCACGCCTCAAAAATGTTTGCCTCAGCAGATTTGCACAAACATTTGGTTTTTTTTTTTTAAATTTTGCAAAGAATTATCAAAAATTTAAAATTTTTCTTAATATTTAAGGGGTTACATACAGTAAAAAGGCCGAAAAAAAACGAATTTTCCAGAACTTTTTTTGAGTTTTTGTTTTACTTTATGGATTCAAAAATTTGTACACATATTACGGTATCTTTTAATTGTATTTTGAGACTTGGTACTAGTAAAAATATTCATTTGAAAAGGAACTACAGCTGAACTCCGGGAGATCCTCTCATAAAAGAAGTTTTGCGGTGACCACTATATCTCTGAACTCTATCCTCTGAAATTAAAAAACCAAACAGATTTCGTTAAAGTACTGTTAAATATAGCAACCAATCGAAGGAATAAAAAAATAAAATTAAAATTATTAATTAATATAATTAAGAAGCTCGTGTTAAAATTCGAGACTAATCGGTTCAGCCGTTTTCGAGTATTTAGAATTCACTTCCAAGCACTCTGAAACGCCTTTTCGAATTTGCGTGTAAATTCGAAAATATTCACCGGAACGATAATAAATTTTCTGTGTGTACCCTTAAATATATATTCATTAAAAAATAAAATAAAACAAAATCGATTTTTTCAAAATTCTAACTGTATATAACTCAAATCTACAAGGAGCTTTCCAAAGTAAACAGGACTTTTTGAATGTAGCTCTTAGTGGCGCCATCTATATGTCAACGGTTGCGTTAGAGTCTGCTATCTTTATCTATTGTCTAGTGAGAATTTCATGACATTTCATTGATTGGAAGTGAAGTTTTAAGCGTTTTAAGTGTCAGTATGTTTGTGTTGTCGGTGCGAAAATGTGCTTCGAACAAAGAGCAAACATTAAATTTTGTTTCAAAATTGGTAGAGCTTTCGTTTCAATTGATGAAACAAGTTTATGACGATGGTTGCCTATCCCGTAGCAGAGTGCACTAGTGGTCCAACGTTTTCAAAGTGGTCGTGAGGACATAAATGACGATCAACATGTGATCACCGGAAATTCCATCGAAACTGTGCGTGAATTAATCAAAAATCAATCGAGATTATCATTGAAATTCATGGAAATGGAATTGAACATCTCCAAAACATCGCGTTTTGACCGAACATTTGGGCTTAAGAAAGATGTGTGCACGGTTAGTTCCGCACAAATTGACTGACGACCAAAAATTTGCTCAGATTACAACATTTCGATTCGCTTGTAACCGATTATTTGACCAAAAATCACATTTCAACCATTAACCACTCCCCGTATTCACCTAATATGGCACCGTGCGACTTCTTCCTTTTCGAAAAAATGCATTTGCCCATGAAAGGAAAGCGTTATGCAGACGTAGAGGCCATTCAAAAGGCTTGCACTGGTATACTGGCGGCCATAACGGCCAACGAGCTAAAACAATCGTTCGACATGCTTTTGGACCGTGCAAAAATTATTTATACTGCATCCTACAAGACCCTTCGGAACAACTGATAGGTTATTATCCCTTCATATCCCACCAAAAATACACTAGTTGACAGCCACTTTGCGACTGAGATGTTAGAGGCTGTTGCCTGCTAATTTTGGATTTCCGAAATGTTAGGAAAAATTTCCAAATAATTTTCCAAATAGTCACAGATTTTTACTTCAAATGTGTTGAATAGTGTTATTGCATATAATATAAAAAATAAAAACTTTTTCCAGCGGTTATAAAAAACTTAGTTTTATTCCACCAATATCTAATATATAGTACATATCTTTTTATTTGCTAATATTGATATACATAGGTACGGTCTATACTCTTGCTTATGATCTGTATGTAGTCAGTTTTGTATATTATTGTATGTAAGAAAAAACGTTAACTTCGGCTGCACCGAAGCTAATATATCCTTCACAGGTGCATTTCTTTTAGTAACTATGTGTTCAGTTTATATGGAAGCTATATGCTATAGTAATCCGATCTGAACAATTTCTTCGGAGATCACATTGTTAGAAATGTGAAATTCAGAAAATTAGAAAATAATGTATACCAAATTTTGTGAATATATCTTGTCAAATGCAAAAGTTTTCCATACATAAACTTGATTCCGATCGTTCAGTTTGTATGGCAGCTATATGTTATAGTGGTCCGATATCGGCAGTTCCGACAAATGAGCAGCTTCTTGAAGAAAAAATGACGTTTGCAAAATTTCAAAAGGATATCTTAAAACTGTGGGACTAGTTCGTATATATACAGACAGACAGACGGACAGACAGACGGACATGGCTAACTCGACTCAGCTCGACATACTGATCATTTATATATATACTTTATAGGGTCTCCGACGCTTCCTTCTCGGTGTTACAAACTTCCTGACAAACTTAATATACCCTGTTCAGGGTATAAAAATATGTTAATTAAAATTTTAATTGATAATTTACTTTCGAAACAAGGTGCAACTGAAATTACTTTCTTGGCACCTTCTCAAGAAACTGTTGCACACAAAGTTACACGAATACTTTTAATACGTTTCTGAATTAAAAAAAAAAAAATATAAATATAAATTGTTATTATATTTATTAATTTAAAGTAATAATTATTATTTTTTTATTAATTATAGTAACAATTTCCCAAATAAAACCCACCTATGAAATGTCATTAGTCATTAGTTAGAATTGGTTGAACGAGTTCTCTCAGAACCTTAAACAGAACACAATATTTTTTAAATATTTTAACATCAAATATAAAGGCAAATACATTATGTTCGAATCAGTTCAATCTTGATTGTTGTAATTTTGAGCAAAAAATAGGAAAAATTAATAAGGGGGAATAATATTTCCCTTTGGTAGCTTTTGAAAATTGAAATTATGCAATTTACCAGATATTCATAGATGAAATAAAATTGCAATAGGTTTTTAATTTTTTCTTCGTGTAAATATACTACATATATGTATGTAGAACTTTTATTCAGTTTAGTTTTCCACGTTTACTAAAGCTCTCTCGATTACATGAAAACAAATAAAATTTACAACAATTTAATTTTTCTTGTCATGTTTTTCTCATTTTTTTTTTTAATTTACGCAACGCTGGACCTATGCCTTGAATATTCGCTGATGCTAGACCGTTGAGTCTCTCTTGACCTGCTGTACTCGTATTACGCAAATAGTTTCCACATCTTAACTCCATAAGGAAATTTTTTTCGAGCATTTGATAACTATATTACCCAACGCAAGCAATGTTTCTTTTTTTTCTTCATAAAAATCATAATATGAAAAGAAAACACAAAAATTATAAAACCTGCCCTTAAGTGAAAAATACTCGTATGAGTGTCGAGAAAAGTAATGTAATATCCAATGCGATAGTTTCATTCAGACTCCTTCGTTTTTTTTTGCAATCTTCGAACAGTTGTTCAATTTCCGGAATAGCTTTCAATATGAGTAACCGTTCACGTTTAAATTCTTGATTTGACTCAAAACGGTTACCTCAGAGCGGTTGTTTGAGTTTGCTGAGTAACCGAAGCCACCATCCTGGACGCGGTTCCCTATCAACGCGTTCTCAACCCGCTTTGAATAATTTTTACCAATGAAAAACACTTGCTCGCGACAAACAATTATCACCGTAGGTCTTTTCCAACATTCTGAACGTCTCGGCACCAGAAATTTGATTTCGCACACAAAATTTAATGAAACTTCTTTGTTGAATAATTTCATTCATCGTAAAAATTGCCTAATGCACTTTATGTACTTCAGAAAGACAAGCTCAAACTAAACACTAGGATTATTTTGATTTGAAATTTGGCACAGAAGTCACTTACAGTCATACCAAACTTAGAAAAAACAATTTCAACAATCGAATTTTCGCTCTAAATTCATATTAAAGAGTCTTACTATTTTTCGCCCACAGTAGTACATTTTCAAGGTGTTCGTAGATTAAAATAAAGTTTTTGTCTGCATTTTGCCGCATTTCTTCCAAATCCTTTGTCTATTATTGCTTCTGCCAACTCTACATCAGGTGATTGTAATTGGAAAATAATATATAGTAAATTGTTCGGAAAGGTTCCATGTACAAAATAATTGACATACATGTATATCAATTCATAGGGTCTGCTACTAACATAAAAACAGAGCGCGGAAAACAATTTTAATTAAAATTCAGACGAATTAACAAAGTAGCATCAATATTAAAAATATGTCGAGGATTTTTTTCCAGAGCTAATCAATAATTTCCAAATAAATTTTTCTCGAATCCTTTTTGCGTATTCGAAAATATAATCATATCCTAAATTTGTCTCCACAAAATAAAAAACGTGTTTGACTAAGTCTCTATATTTCCTTCAACGCCAAGTAGTATTTATATAAAAAATGATTGGTCGAATATATTCGCCAGCCGAAAAAAATATATTAATTGCAGCACTTTTTAATTGTTGCTTTTTTCATTCATTTGACATTGCTCAAGGTTGTGCTTAATAGTCACGTACAAATTTTGAACGAAGATAATTTTATCACACCATATGTTAAATGATCCCGAAATTCACTGTTTATGTCATAATATTTTCCTAAATAACTATAAATAATATTGCTAATTTCTTCTTCAATTTAAGTGTATAACTTAGCTCTGGCTAATGCTGCATGTTTTCGAAGGCAGCGGAAAAGTAATAAATTCAATATATTATGTTGAAGAAAATAGCAATAAATAAATAAAAAAAAAAATTTTAAATAAAAAATAAAAATTAGAATTAAATTAAAACATAAATTGAATAATATTTCGAATCGAAAATAGTGCGAGTAGTAAACAAAAAATAAAAAAAAAAATTATAAAAAAAATCATTTTGATATAGCACTGATTTTAAATAAATATGAAATAATGAAAAAATAAAATACAAGTAAAAAAATTAAAACAAAAAGTAGAGTTAAAATAAAACATAAATTGAATACGATTTCGGTTCGAAAATAGAGCGAGTAGTGAACAAAAAATAAAAAAAATAATAATAAAATATAAAAAATAGTCACAAACATATTTCAAAAATATATTTATTATATGTTTTTCATCACATCTCTAAAAATACATTAATTACCCACAAGCGGAATATTTTTTAAACAAAACATGTTGACATTTCTAACATTTGTATGGAGAGGACACGCGAAAGACACAGCTGCTGGAGCACGTCCACACTTTATTTTGTTTACAAAACACGGAAAAGTAACAAACAAGAAACAGTGACAATAATAAAAGAGGCAAACAAGCAATTAGCTTCTTCAAAACAAAACAAAAAATAAAATTGACTAATTCCAAAAAAAAAAAATAAACAAAAAATAAATAAAAAACTAAAAATAAAAAAAAGTGAATTAAAAATAAACTAAACTAAAATGGGCGTTGGCCAGACGACAATAGAGCCACACAAGCATATATTGTATACACATACATATACTACAACTGTACTATATACATACATAAATTTATGTATATACATATATGTATCTGCCAATTTTCAAACCTAAAAGCAAAAAAAAAATTTTTAATTTCCTTGTATTTTCCACTCATTGTCACTTAAAATGTAAAACAACGTATCACCAAACAATCGAAATTGAGTTTTTTATTGCTTACGATTCACTGCCTCATATAACATATATGAATGCAGCAAACTTTATGCTCCCGCTAACAGATATAACTAACTTATAACCAATTATTATAACCATTTTATAACCAAAACTCATATTTTGTTGCAATATGGGTGGCTTCTATTATATCGTTTTACCTACGCCTGTAAACTTGTGAAAAGTGATTTTACTGTATTTTGCATTTTAGGTGGCGATATAATATATTTTAATAAAAATGTCTCATTAACACACACATATATATATGTAATACACACATACATATGTATATATATATGTGTGTATGTATGAATATCGGCGCTATTTCTGGGTCATTAGTTATTTGATTTACCACGCTTTTGCACACTCTGCTTGTTTATACACACATATGTATGTACACATGATAACATGTGTCTTTGGAAGCGCTTGAAATTGGCAAGTGTGCACATCTGTTGTTTTGCCATGACACAGTCAGTGCAATTAATAATCGACTTGGCACTTAAACAAATTCAAAAAACGAATTTTTAAATGCTTTCGAAGACGAAAATCATTGGAAAATCTTGGAATTTCAAAAATTGCTTGCAGCAAATGCCTCGTTATAACAATTAAAAGGCATCTAACACTCACCGCCAACCTGCTCCTCCAACCCGCCAGTCAAAGTGAGGCACAGCAATGCGGTTTATATCAATCAGTCGCATTTCACATCGAACGCTGCCGGCATTTTTAGGCCAATTTCCAGCGCAAAACAATAAAAGCCCTTCAAACGTCAGTTACTACATTTTCTAGCTGCTAAATCAATCAACATGCAATGTAGTACTTGTATATTAGCCAGCAGATTGCAAAAGTTGCCGTTATTTTTTCATAAAAAAAAGTGAATTTTCTAATTTTTCGCGCTGCAATAAGTGCGAAACGACAGCGTTGCCACACACGATAAAAGCGTAAGAAAGTTAATATGTATATTGATTTCTTTTGCACAATATTATTCGTTTCTTCAAGTAATACACATTCTTCTAAACAAAAAACAAATATTTTTATTCACTGCAGGCTGTTGAAAGCATCGAGGAATATAGCCATAGTCATAGCGAATATATCGAAGAGCATACGAAGATTGTAACACAGGTGAGAATCAGAGACATAAAATTAATTAGTGAATGAAAGATTGTTTAATTGCGCTTTGCAAAAAAAAATTTAATTCGCATTGTGATTTCTTTTTCACAGACAACTGAATCGATCGCCAGTGAAAGATCTTACAGAGCAGTCGCTTTCGAGAAATTACCGTTACCCACTACCGGCGGAAACGTTGTTGGTAAGTACAAAGTGACTTTATACAAGTATATTTGTAAAATTTATGGAAAATTTGTAATAACTAAGTTAATGTGTAGAAAGTAATTGCAAAAAAAATAATCAACTTATATAGTCAAAACATAGACTCTCAACTCTCAAAACTCTCAAATACAAACATACTATAATAAAACTATTATATACATATATATATAATATATATAAAATGAGATCTTCTAAATTCTCTCAGTATAACCAAAGCTAGGAACATATTAAAAGAACTGCTAGCAAAACATTGAGAGCTTTTATAGAGCTCATCTCATGTCAGATTCAAGAAACGCACAACAGATTATATTACAATATATTTCTAGTATTATAAAATAAGAAAAAACTGAAATCTTAATCTATATATCAGAGCCACGATTATGTTTTCAACTGCTCAAGAATATTAATGTTGTTTCCTCTACGGTTGGCCATAATAAAATCGTAAGAACATAGCATTACTGATTCTATAAAACGCTCGTGAGTTTCAAAACATAATTCTCATAATTCCGTGGCGATTTAGAACAATACAACGATTTCGGTGTTCAACAACAAAATATATTATGGAACTCGATCACTAACTGAAAGCACAAAACCACATACAAGAAAGTATTGGAGCATTTTAGTCAACTACAATAAGATTAGTTATTCGTTAGAGTGGTTCTTAAGTCCATCATGAATGAAAATACAAGTATGTGCCCTTTGTAACCCTTTCTTGAATATGGATATCGGTAGGTTATATTTATAATATGTATATGAATTTTTTTCGAATCAATGCAAGCTAATATACTGAGAAAGTATTTGAGAAATTAGGCTGGGCACATAGTGAACATCGAGTATTTGATGAATCAAATTAGAGGTAATACTAGGTACTTTTCGGTAGAATTTGTGAAAATAACCGTTATAAAGACCAACATATACCATAATTTAGTGTTTCAAAACTTACCTGTCGCACCAGGATCTAGATCCATAGGCTTAAGGAACCAAACTAGAAAAATTATATTCCTAAATAAGTCAGAAGTTATGTTTTGTTATGACTATTTTTATTATGGATCTGGTTCGTACAGTGAAAACATGACACAAACCTGCTAAAAATATATAAATATATACAAATTTCTACAAGATCAGGCTTTTGTCATGACTCCATTGAGCAAACCACGTACTTTTTGCATACAAATTTCAATTGTGTTGCTGTCGAAATGGTTAACCAAAAATTTAATATTGCTTGCCAAAAAGTATTCGTCTCCCGTATTTAATTTTTAAGCGTTTGCTATGAATACTTTGGATCTAGCTTGTGAGCTGTTGGTGTATGGTGTTGAAGCAAGCCACTGCTGTGGTCGCTTTAAGCACAATCCTCCTTCTAAACACCCAGCTGTCGGCGTATGTAACGAGCTAGTAGCTTAGCTGGACGCTCTTGCCACTCGCCGAGCGTCTCTTTAGTTTCTGTAATCTGTGATTGAGTGAAATATACTTAAGTGTTCCACACGGTAATACAGTTAAAATGTACCTGATCACCGTTCAGCCGATTCACTATGGCCGCGCAGATTATACCCGCTTTAAGGCCGGCATTGTGGGTCAGCGCTGCAAACATGGAGCTCTCCATTTCGATGTTTACTACACCTCTTTGCTGCAGCATATTTAACCATCTCATCTTGTCCGCTTCTTGGTAATCACAAAATGCGCCATCCAAACGGCCTTGTCCTAGACCATTGCATATGGAACAACTTATTACTTATATATTATACAATAAGTAAGGACCCTTTACAGCACTCACCTTCATAGAAGTCATCGGCGCAATAAGTCTTGCCTATAACCGTTTGAAAGCCATCGCTTGGGCTCGCTACTGCCTTGAGCTCTTGCGCCAAATTAGCATCTAGTTTAGTGGGTCGCGGCACAACATTGCCCAAAATTTTCTGCGGATCAAAGATTTTACAACAGTTATATTTATATTATTAGTGTTGTCTGTTTAATCAACCAACGTTCATCAGAAATATTACTCACGAATTCATGTTCGGCATTCAATTTGTCATTGAGCACACCATCGGAAATGACAACGGTGCCACCCGGTACACCTAAACCGCCACAAGTTCCCAGTCGTATGAAAACCGGGTTCTTACATTTCGCATGATGTACGAGCTTAATCAATTCATGCAGTAATATACTAATCGAGGGATTGCCCATGCCATGGTTGACACAAATAATCGGTCCTGCCTTGTACATGGAGTAACGATCTGCGGCGCCGGTTAAGTCAGACAATTGTGTGCCAACGGGTAGCTTGTGTTTTATTTCGTTTAACAGATATTTGGCAAGATTTTCCATACGTTTCGGTGTGCCACCTACGATGACGAACTGTAGAGAGAGGAGAGAATCGCTGATGTAATTATTTTATAGACAAAAGAACGGAACTGTCAGGAGACAAAGTGTATATTTCATGTTTCCAGTAAGATCTGAATTCATTTATAACTAAGGTTAGGTTACAGGACTTCGAAGAGCTCGGTGATAATGAAACAATATGGTGGAGAAGAGAGTTAGATAGAGGAGAGAATTTATTTGTAAAAAGTTTAATATTAGTATCTATGAAAAAATTATTTTTAATTAGAAGATGGCTCGAAAACTCTACTGCCCTACTGAGAAAAGTGCGAAAAGGAGATTGAGCTCTCAAAGCAACAGAATGTTTTTCGATAATTCAAGCTGTTACTTCTCACATCACATATAGACAAATATAAAACGTAGACCTCATATCAAGATTGCAAGCTTACCTTCACATCGCCGAACATTTCTGGCAAATTGTGTGTTTTCGTACCCAAACCAAGATGATAAAGGAAATCTTCATCCATACGAGCGATATGAGGATTACGTATGAAACCTGTTGGGCATTCGGATGAATGTTCTGTTGTTGACCTATAGTAGAGCGTATAGTAAATACCCATTTTTATGGCATTTAATAGTATATACAATGCTTAATTTAAGCTAAAAACAGCTCTTACTTCTAGCCTGTATAACTGTACTTACATACAACCACAACTCGGCGAAGCTAGATCCATGTTTTAGAATTTTGGCTTATTAATACTTAAAAATCGGGAGACGAAAAGAAATACGTGATTTTATGTACGAAAAATTTTATAGATTATTTTCTAAATAAATGTCATGAAAATTTATTTTGAAATTTGTTTAACGAAATATCAAGTTTACATAGTTACAAAATTTTTAAATGAGTAGTTTAGAGAGTTTCGAGGCGCATTCTTGATTCCTCATGTGAACTTTCATTCAAGACGGGGAATACGTTATTTTTATTCGAAGCATGGACTTTAAGATTTATCTAGAACTTAGAAGGTATAGAGTTGTAAGAACCGCTTTAGTAAAAGCTAATGAATTCGTTAGATTTATGACAAATATACTTTTATACGAATTAATTTTCGTAACAATAGGCTTTTTCGATCCGCCACTTCTCCTCTCATTTTCTTATAAAATAGTGCTCTTTCTTTTTCTAGTCGAGTTGAATGTTTTTCAAGAGCACAAACTCTTGGACTCTGGACTTCATAAAAAAATGAGTAGAGAATTGGCAAGCCGATCTTTATTAAAGAGGTATAACCACTTGCTATACTCTCTCAATACCATTCCTTTTGATTTATACCAGTTGTTTGTTCGATTGGCCACTTCATACATTTTGACGAATCGAAGACTGTTTATGCTTATTTAGAACTTTCACATTGTCATCCGATATATGATCGTAACTTATACCATATTATGCATTCAAGTCCCTAAAACTAATATATTCACATATAGGATGTTTCGGTGCATGATATTTAATTCATTGACTATTTATATTTTAATTAATATATATGTATATACATACATATATGTAAATATTTGACCCCTCATTATTGAAAAAGTCTGCAAATATGACTATTTATGTACGTAAGTGTACATATATCCTCATGCTAATTGCTACAACACTTTATGCCAGTAAACATACTAGAAATAGCACCAACAAATCGCAACGACATGCGTCGTCTGATTTTTCGTGATGGTCAAAATAAACAAGAAGTGCGAAAAGACAACACTGCGCCTGTCACTTTCAGAAGATGGCAAGTGGCAACGACAAAATCTGGTGGCTTGATGAAAATGTTAATGTTGATTTGCCACAAACACCATAAAAAAGCAGACAAAATGCAACGTTATTTTTTCATTGTTGTTGTTTGTGTTATCTGTGTTGTTAGTGACAGATTGTCAGTCCAAGTGTCAGCGAAAATGTTAATTAAGCATGAACTCTAGCAATTGGCAAAAACACACGAATTTAAATAAGTACATAGTATATACATGACATATAGTTTTTAAGAAAAATAGGAGCAACTTTGTATGAAAGAAGTATGAGCAGGATCGTTGAGAGAAAACCTGGACCAGGGGAGGATATAGGCTTAAGTCAGTATGATTTATTAATTCTTGGAGAAAAAATCTAAAACAAAATTGTTTGAGAGAGGCTGATTGCTCTGAGCACTCCGGGACCGGAAGGAATTGTCCGCGATCTCCCACTCTTTATCTGTCACTGAGCATGAGAGCAATTAAATTATATGCAAATTATTGTTTGGGATATATAACAGAGGGGCCTTTTATCTGTTTCCGGGGTTAGAGCTAAATTCGACTATTTTGATCAGGATCAGGTCGCTGTTAATATAAGCAACAATAATCTTAGTTCGAAAACATTCATTAAATCTATATAGATCTATGTATATATCTTCTTATTATAAAGATTAGCCTTTCACTTTATAAACCTAAATGTAAAATAAATAAATTTACCACCCAAGTCAAGTCTTCAGTCAACTTGTAGTCCTTTGATCATACCCAGGCACTCTAAATTTTATATAAAAGTTTAAACCAAAGTTGAGATAAGAGACCTACCGTCCATATTCGAAGCCGAAATTATAATTTATATTTATTTTTACGTATATAAAATTATCCGATTTCGAAATATTCAAAAAACCACTGTATCTAATGTTGGATTCTACCTTAACTCAGCTTTCTTTTTGTTTTTTTGTTTCGAACGAACTTTGTAGTCACTGTCGTGTTTCCGATATACCTCTTCCTATAAAGGATTTTTATAATAAATGACTATAAGAACAAACTCTCAACAAATCAATTACTTTTAAATAAATCACTAACTGCTCTCTAATTGTTTCTGTCAAACAGCTTGTTCTCTTACGAGACATTTAAAAAAAAAAAATTCTCCGATTTTGGATTTAGTCATATCCATCCTGTATACATATATGTATGTATATAGGCGAACTAGACCTTTAGTTTGGGAAATATCGATCTGAAAAATTTCGGACGTCCTTCTCTGCCTAAGAGCAAGCTGTTTTGTCGGAACTGCCGATGTCGGACCACTATAGCATATAGCTGCCATACAAACTGAGTGATCAAAATCAAGTTCTTGTATGGAAAACTTTTCTATTTAAAGAGATATCCTCACGAAATTTGACAAGAACTATTTTCTGAGGCAACGCTATGATCTCTAAAGAAATTTTTCAGATCGAACTACTATAACATATAGCTGCCATACATACTGAACGATCAAATTCATGTCTTTGTATGGAAAAATTATTCATTTGACTAGGTAACTTCACGAAATTTAGCTTTAATTAGTTATCAAAGCAACGCTATGATATCTGAAAAAATATAATAAATCGGACTGTTATAGCATATACCTGTCATACAAACTGAACGATCAAAATCAAGTTTTTGTATGGAAAACTTTTCTATTTGAAGAGATATCTTCACGAAATTTTACAGGAATTACTTTCTGAGACAACACTATTATATCTGAAGAAATTTACTAGATCGGACGACTATAGCATATAGCTGCCGAACAAACTGAACGATCAAATTCATGTCTTTTTATGGAAAACTTTTTCATTTGACGAGATATTTTCAAGAAATTCGGCACACAGTTTTACCAAGAGGCGTCGCAATAATCTTCAAAGGATATTCTAGCTTCGACGCAGCTGTAAAGGATATTTTCCTGTATTTTAACCACATTCACCAGTTGTGAGTCATAATATCTTTTTTTATTTAAAAGTGGTATTTACTGTTTATTAATAAAGTTTCATTTAAAATCATACAATTATGAATATTTTCAACAAAAATGTATAACGGTCTTCCTTATTCGCATTTATTTTGATATCGAGCACGCACCTGCCGCTGCACACAGCACAACAGTGCCGAGTATAATTTTGTAAATGGACATTATTAAATTCAAATTAATTTTTAGCAACGCAAATACTTTTCACTTGTGACATGAACATGCAATTTATTAGCGTAACAACAGCAGCATTTAACAGTTATTAATTATATTCAAGATTTATGAGCAATTCCTCAATTGCACATTGTCAATGTGTGAAGCATATTTGAACGGCACAAGTTCGTTGCGCTCTGATATAAGCAAATTTTCAAATTTTATCCCATACATAATTACTATATGTATAAATGTGTGTATATTTAAGTAGATGTGCATTTATGCATGCGCTTGAACGACGCGCCGTTGTGTCGCCTACGGAGGAATCACTGCGTGCTCCGTGGTGCAGTGGGAAGCAGCTTCCAATAGTTGGCCAGCATAGTTTGATATTTTTCGACAGGTTTCAATATTTTGCATCCACTTGCTGCGACACGTTTCATTTACTCGCTGTGTGACACATATGAGCGCTTCGAGCACATATTATGAAGCTGCAGCGCATACATCAATGCCGCCGAATTCGCTGCGCAGCAACGCCCGCCAGCCTTCCTCTGCAAAATTGTATTTATTGCCACATTTTCACTTCCAATAAGCGGCAATGCTGGTCGGCGAGCTATCAATGCATGTGAAAATAATTTAATTTTTTAAATATTTTTTTTTTGAATTTGTTTTTTAAAATTTTTTCAATATTTTTTTAATTTTTTTGAATTTTGTTTTTCAAAATTTTTTCTATATTTTTTTTTTTTAATTTTTTTTGCATTGCTCCGCAAAATGTTTTGGCCTATTGCGCTTGCAAATACTTTGCTGTAAATGATGTGTTTTTCCTTAATGATTATTTCTTTGCCGGCTTGGCGGCTCGTGCTGTTTTCTCATACGTCATGTCAAATTCATTGATTTCTCGACCCAAAAATCGCCCAAACTGGCGAGTCATCAGCTAAACCAATACACTCACAATGCCATTTTCCGGCACATTCAGTTTAAGCAAGCAAATTTTGAAAAAAAAATAAATTAATTAACTCCTCTTCATTGCATAAATTTGTGTTAAATTATTAATAAATATGTGTATGTGTATATATAGGCAAGTCACATTTACACGATTACTTGACTACCTCTGCACAACTTTTGCAACTTGCAAAAACACACACACACATACTTATATACATAGTTGCATTTCTCCCAATTTTTATTTCCCCCTTTTGCTTATTTTCGCTTTGATTTGCATTGCACGCCGCATTGAAATTTTCGTTTCAATAAAATATTGCATTTTCGAGCAAAATGCCAACAACAGGTACAAATGTTTGCCATGAATAAGGTTTGATTGATTTGCGCCAATTGCGTATATGACAAATATTGGGCAATTTTTTTAATAACACATACAAACACACGCTTAGTACACAGTGGCAGCAATTGTTTTTCACAGCCGCAGTGCTGCCACATTTTCATACAAACATACAGGGGTATATTTGCACGCCACAAATTATGGTACCTCGCCTGCTTGCGCCCAAAATTATAAATAGTTAGTTATAGTTGAATAAAATTACTCAGACTATAATTGTGTTGATAAGTGGATAAGTGCTCCAAATATTGCATGCAATGTTAGAGTAACAGTACAAATTTGTTAAAGATTTGCATTTATTTGTTCGTACGGTTTTTATAATATTTATCAGAAACCCCTCTTAATGGGTAATAAAATCTCAATAAATTGTTTTACTACTATTTTAGGGCTTTGTTCACTATTTTATCAAACTTCGAAATAGTTGTTGAACCCAATTTTCGGAATAACCTTCAATGCGCGTAGCGATTCAATGTTTTCAATTGACTTCTCCAGAGCAGTCGTATGAGTTTGCAAGAGCTAGAAGCCACACGGAGCTAAATGGAGTGAATACTGTGGTTACGACACGATATTGGTTGAAAATTTGGCGAAAAACTCACAGAGAATCAATGCAATATTCGACGGTTGTCGGCCCATAATTCCGACCTCTTTTTCCGCGCAAACGACGCATAAAACTCAAACAGTATTACTTGTTGACAGTTTGGCCGAACGAAAGGAATTCGGCGTCCCCCACACCTCGATAATCTAAGAAAACTGCCAAGATAATCTTGATTTTTTTTACCTGCTTTGACGTGGTTTTTTCGGTTTCTGCTCACCTTTGCCACGAAATTCGGCCGATTGATAGTCTGTTTCCGGGTCGTAATTATAGATCCAAGAATCATCGCTAGTAATAATACGTTTCATGACATCGTAGTAGTGGGAAAACATTGTTTCATAGACGTTAAGGCGACGCTGGTTTCAAAAAAAAATTTAGTGATTTTGGAACCAATCGTGCTTTCACTTTCCTAAGGCCCAAATGAACTTTTAAAATGGTTTTCACTGATCCTACCGATATTCCGACAATGCCTGTAAGATCTCTGTCACCTAATCGTCGATTCTCAAGCACCGATTTCTTTATTTTATTGACGTGTTGATCATCAGTTGATGTTGATGGCTGTCCTGGACCAAGTTCGCCATCAACGAGTTTTCGACTAACTTATACCAATCCAAACACTTGCTCACGACAAACAATTATCACCGCAGGTCTTTTCCAACATTCTGAATGTTTCCGCACCGGAAATTCGATTCCGCACACAAAATTTAATGGAGCTTATTTGGTGAATAATTTTATTCATCGTAAAAATCGCCGAACACACGTTATTTACATCAGAAAAACAAAGCTTTGCTAAACACAAATGATTATTACAATGTGGCACCGAAGTCACTGTCAGTCATACCAACATTACCTAGAAAATAATATTTCGATTCGAGTTTTCGCGCGAAATTTAAATTAAAAAGTCTTACTATTTTTTGCCCACAGTAGTATATGTGGCTTATTACCAAAAAATCCTACTTACATATTTTATAAATAAACATAAATGAAATAAAGGAAACTAAATACATCTTTTGGAAATTTACCGTACTATTAGCATGGAAGTAGAATAATTACCTAAAACTTATTTATATGAACACAATAAATTGGGTCAACCTCTGCCTCTCTCTCCTTTGCAGTTAACCTCAACCGTTTTTAAATCTCTCTCTTGCTGCTAAACAATGAAGAAAGATATTTTAGAGATCATTTAATGAGAGTAATAGACTTAAAGGTATGGTCTTGTATAATGTTAAGTCCTATATCGGTTTTAGTTAGAACCAGTGACTCATCAAAAAAACTTTTATAATCTACAAAACAAAATACAAAGAATGATACTGATAAATAAATATGGATAGCACGGATCAAAATAGGTTTTGTTGTCCTAGATATAGGATCGATTTTTCATTTATCTGAGCGCACATTTCCAGAAAATTACAATGATTTTGTAAGATTTCCTCTCATTCAATTTTAAATCATTGTCAATTTCTTTTTAAAGATCAGCAATAATCAGCTTTCAAAAATAATATATATTAAAGTCATCTTCCCATCAACATTTATGCCTTTTTTCCATCACTTTTAGATCCTAGTGGAACCGCTCTTTCTGTTTCTCTCTAAAATGATCTAAATTATTCGAAAATGTATCCAAATGATTATTGATATAGTCTAATTTGATACTCCAAATTTTCAATAGAGTCTAAAAGTGTGTCAGCATATAGTATTAGACACTTTTCTCATATTTTTGTATTTTATGGTTAGCCAGAAAATTTTCGACTATCAATACTGACCAACCATTTGCAGAACAGTCATATTTTTGATAACATCTGTATCCTTCATGAATTTTTCCAAACTAAGCTTGGGACATTTTCTACAAATGTAATTAATACAATATGCTTCCAACGAAAAGACCAATTGCTTTGTAATTCCTAATTTGATCACGTATTAAATCTCTGAGTTTATTTTCGGATATGATGGCATTAAATGAAAAAATAGCCATCGCAAAATAAGATTAGAAGACTAATGTTGGGTGATAAGTTAACACAGCTCATCTTCGATAGCTTCCATTGATCACTCACTTACACTTTTGATTGAAATATACTAGTTTTTCGCAAGTTTCAATCAGCATAATATTCAATTGCAATTTTCGTGCGTTTTTGTCATTTTATAGTCGTAGTAATCGTCGACCTGTGCTCACTATTCATCGAATTGTTAAATATTTCGAGCATACATTTTCTTTAAATAATGCTCAAGTACCAATAAGACAAATAACCGCTCGAAAAATGAAAATATTGCTGCAATGAGGCCAGTACTATGACTGTCTAAAACCACAACCTGGCGGATTTTGAGAAATAATTTGGGCTTTCATCCGTATAAAATTGTTCTCAATCAAAAATTGAAGCCTTTGGAACACAATACACGTCGTGAATTTGCTGGTTTTGCCTTGGAACAGATTGAGAGCGATTACTATTTTACTAAGAAAATCCTCTTCTTCAATGAGGTGAAAGTGATTTCATCTGAGTGGTGCGGTAAATAAACAAAACTGCCGATTCTGGTGCGAAGAAAATGAAAAAATCATTCTGAAGAACCATTACATTAAGCTAAATTGACAGTTTGATGTGCTTTTTGGTCCGGTGGAATCATAGGTCCCAACTTCTTTCGAAATAGAGCAGGTGACACCGTTACTGTCAATGGAGAGCGATATAGATCAATGTTAACCAAATTGTTATGGTTGCAATTGGAAGAAGTTGATCGTGACAACAACTGGTTCCAACAAAAACGACGCTATGTGCCACACAACACGTGCAAAAACCGAATAATTTCGTGAAAAGTTAAGAGATTTGATTATTTCAAGAGATAGTGACATTGAGTAACCTCGAAGAAGTTGTGATTTAACACCACTAGACTACTTCTTGAGTGGTTATTTGAATTAATTGATCTTTAGCAATAAACCAGGCGCTCTTCAAGCTTTCGAAGTCAATATTTAATGTTTTATTCATGACATACGACTTGATTTAGTAGAAAATGTACATTAAAAATGGATTCATCAAATTCGTTATAGTAAAAGAAACCGTGGAGGCCATTTGAATGCTGCTATTTTCAAATCTCATTTGTATTGAATGACAATAAAAAACATTTGAGTTTCCTAACATTTAGTGATTTATTTAAAAAGAAATCATATACCTGTAATTGGAAAACGACACACATCATCTGTCGAGAGGTTTTCACATTTTCTATAAATTATTTCTTAGGTATGTAGAGTTTCAGACCACCATCAACTGTGTAGACTTGGCTTTGCGGAGTTTTATATATTTTGTTAGAAATTTTGCTTTCGAAACCAAAGGGTTTACTTATTTTTATAATATTTGTGCCTAAGATGACGGTTTCAGAACGTGATCACACTTCTTGAAAGTTAGAATATCCTTATAAGATTAATCGCACGTGTCCAAGTTTTTTAATGATATCTTCAAATGACAATGAAGAATTGTCATTGAATTGCATATTTCAATGTCACTTAAAACTTTTTGTACTATGTACGGACTATATATACTACATACATGCATACTTATTTACATACATACGTATGCATTTGAAAAATTATCAAAAGACAATGATTAAGAAAAAATCGACTAATCTATTTATAAAAATAAAAGAAAATTAAATTTAGGTAGAAAAACTATGCTGAGCTGAAATAAAATCAAAAAATAAATTGTGCAACATTCGCACCTTTTCGAATTTTCGAAATCATTTTAAATGTATTAAATATTCGATCACTTCTTTGACTATTTCAAAGGCGAGCAGGTGTATGTATGTGTATATATCCAAATCGACCAGTATATAGAAATATATTGCTCGGAATCGATGCTGACGACAACAAGGCAGCATTGGTCATTAAAAACAAAAACACAAAAATATTTACAACAAAAAGTTCATGAAAAAGAATTCACACACATACTTGCACACGCGTGTACCAACAACAAGTAGATGAGTTATGCGCTGCGGACACAAACACATGGAAGCTGTTTTATTTTTATATGAAAATGTTAATAAATAATAAATGTGCTTAATTTGCAACGTAAAAAAGTCGCAAAGACAGCAGCAGAAGCAGCATCAGAAACAGCAACAACCAAGCAGCGGCAGCAAAGGCAGCAGCAGACAACGCTGGCAGCAGCAGCGCGCTGTGCAGCACTATCCGCCGAAACAGCAGCGTGCTCTAAGTCAACAGTATCGAATATTGGCAAAGGAGGTTTTCCAATTCTTCGCTGTTGTATTGAAAATTAGCCATAGCGGCCAAAGCGTTAGCACACGCTGCAAGCAAGAGGATCACTGCACAAGTGTGGCGTGTGTGCGCCCATGAGTATGTGTGTGTGTGTGTGTGTGTGTGTGGCCAATACAAGGGCGTTATCGATGTGAAATTTCGAAAATCACCCAACGGCGTCGGTTGCTGCTATGCTGTGCCACTGCCGTTGCTGTTGCTGCCTCCTTTTCTATCGCTACCGCTACCGCTGCTGCTGTCAGCGCTCGCCGCCACGTTCGGAAGACGCATTTGCTGCGCAAACGGAGCGATCAGAGGCACTACTGGTGGCGGATGGCCTTAATTTCGATTTGGAATCAAAAAAAGCTCACTTGAAAACGGAACGTGAAAACGCGTAGACGACAAGCGCCGAGCGAGTTGTCGTTGGTAAAAATGCAAAAGTGTTGAGCAGCAATTAGTTTGTAATTTAATTACCAAGAAATACAAAGGACCTCGCAAGTCCCACTCTTAAAAAGTTCTATATTCATATTGTGTATTGCATTTTTTTACAAGAGTGCCCAAAAAAAACAAATATATATTTTTTTACTAAAAATTAAAGTACGCGTAAAAGACAAAATATTAAAAAATAATAATAATACAAATTTCAAAAATTAAAAAATAAGTGTGAGTTATCCTTTGAGCACTGCGCATGCTGTGCAGTTAATTTTCAAGGATATGCGGAAGTTATACCGCGTAAAAACTTAATTTCTGTAAATAAAAAAATCTAAAAATATCTATTTTATAAAAATTAAGAATTAACCTCTTAACTTGACGCTAAATATTTCTATTATTTCTTAGCCCTTCCGCATATCCTGTCGAAATTACTGCACACGCTGCAACTATCGCTCTCTGCCTAATACTTGTACGTTTCTATGTCTGCTTAACTCTCACAATCTCCTTCTCTACACTCTCCATTTAAAAGCTACTATTTTGTTGTATGTTCGTCGTTAATTTCAATTGTTATAAATTTTAAGTGTCTTTATTTCCAATTTCTGTGTGAAAAATTGCATAACAACAACAACTCTGTCAAATCAAAAAAAAAAAATAAAATTAATTAAAAACAAAAAAACACAAAACGAATTTGTTAAAACTTACTATAAAAAAACACTAAAAATAAATAATATCATAACATTGGAAAAACAAACTAATATTTGTAAATAAAATTAACTTTGGCTAATAAAACGAACGAAAAATGCACTTCAGTTGGTTGGCCGAAAAGAAAGAAAGTCCCGAAGCCACTTGGGAAGAGCACACTTATTTTTATCGTCCCAACTATTATAAGATAACGGTCTCAGAACGCGATCACATCGAACGCGCCACTGTGTACTTCAATGAGACCATCATAGAGGAGAATGAAGCATTGAGCGGTTGCGACTTCTTGCCACTAAATTTCTTATCTTCATTCTACATAGTAACGCATCAAGGTAAATGAATTCTAAAGTGGTGTTGTGAAGCAAAAAAAAAATAATAATAATCATAAAACTCATGAAAGTTGAAGTTGAGAAATATACACATACATACATTCCTGACATAAAGATGATATAAAAAATAAAATTTTCCGAATGTTGAAAACAGAGATGAAACAGTTACTCCACGAAATACACTTTATAGGTACCTCTTTTTACACAAATGAATAAAAATTATTATCCCATATCAGATCAGTAGCTTGCTCAAAGAAATACAACATAAATTTTGTATTTACCGCTGAAGAAAGCTTCCCCAAAGTCCTCAGAAAACCCGAGAAATATTTACTTTCTACTAAAACAGTTGTTTAGGTATTAAATACTGCCATAGCCAGTAAAATTTCGAGTGAACGACTTTTAATGTCATTTCGAAAATGTTCTGCATGCAGATCTGACTTGTAGATTATTCGCTAAAGATTTATGAACTTATTCAACTTGAAATAGGCAAATCATACTAACGATCTATGCCAGTCTATAATATAAATCGGCGAGTAAACAGACCATTACTTTGACAATGTGTACTAAACTCCCGAGTTTACTGTAATAGATTCCTCTTTGTTATAAGAATTTTAATCGATTTTCATACGAATTGCTTTCACGACATAATCAGATTTATTCCCTGTTTCTTTATTCGGGAAGCTTTTTCTTTGTGAACCCGCACAAATAAGACGACTGCTGCCTTAAAAATTCATAAAAAATCTTTTGAACCCGAAAAATTGAAATAACTGCTACCTAACCTTAATTAATTCCATTTTTACACAATAATTCAATATCGTTTAATGAGTTTTAACTATCGAAAAACATAATACAGAGTACACAATATCCATTCAAGTTCATAAACGGCACAATCTGTCGAAATTTGAATGGTAATTGTCAACAAAATTCTTTACGCTTTCGTTCATGACGTCATAAACCAACATATTTGCTGTCAAGCGCGCTACAAAAAAGTAATGTATCGACACTGTCGTATTTTCTATCTCCACAGCAAGCCACCTATCGGTTAAATAACCGATTAATTACGCAAAAGAGCCAACTTAATTCACATTAAACAAATGTAAAAGAAAATTGGCGGCAAAGAAAACCTTCTTGAAATTAGATCTAAAAACTTGAGATCGCTCAGTATCAAAATAAGCTAAAACTTACGTATTTTTTAATCAAGAAATCACAAGAAATATAATTAGAGGACCCACAACTTGTCATAACGCATCGCAAAATCATAAAATTATAAATTTTTATACTTGTTTAAAAGAATTGTTGTTGGTTTACATACCTAAATGAGTTTACACAATTCTCAGCGCTATGTTTTCGGTTCGTTCTAACTTATAACTTTATGAGACTATATGAACCCCTAAATATGTTCGAAATGAATTTTGAGAAAATTTAAAATAAGCTTTGACAACTTTTTTGTTCATTTTCAACTAATATAAAGTGGAATTTTCAGAAACTAAATTAAATTGATTTCGTAAAATTCTTGAGAAGCTTGAGAAGAGCTTGACTTATGCGTGCGTGCCGTCGCTGATTAAAAGCAGCATAAGGGCTAAACAATAGGTATATTTTTTTATTTTTCACAGTGCAATATGAAATTTAAAATATCACTTTGTATCTGAAATCGTTTAAAGTAAATACTCCCACATGATTTTTGGAACTTATACGTACTTTCTCACAAGTTTGATAAAATAGGTTGTATAGAAAGAAATTTGTCAATAACAGACTTGTGTGTACTTTCCTTGACATAAATTGTTTGACATTTTTTAAAAATACATATTTTTTCATTTTTCTAATTGGCGATATCTTAAAAACGACATGACAGGAGCAGTTATTTTGAATATTTATGTTCTTTATGCCTAAATTTATTATTGAATGATCTGGTCATTAGAATAAAACATTATTCTTCTTGTGGAAACCTCTATAAACGAAAGGTTATTCGATAGAAAAGATACAGAAATCTTTACTTAATTTTATTTTATTTTTTAATTTTATTTTATTTTATTTCAATTTATTTTATTTTTATTTTATTTTTTTTTATTTATTTCATTTTATTTTTATTTTATTTTATTTTATTTTATTTTATTTTATTTTATTTTATTTTATTTTATTTTATTTTATTTTATTTTATTTTATTTTATTTTTTTATTTTATTTTATTTTATTTTATTTTATTTTATTTTATTTTATTTTATTTTATTTTATTTTATTTTATTTTATTTTATTTTATTTTTTTATTTTATTTTATTTTATTTTATTTTATTTATTTTATTTTATTTTATTTTATTTTATTTTATTTATTTAGTTTTATTTTATTTATTTTTGTTTTGTAAATTAATCGTGCCACTTAGCGGCTGGTTTCTATCACAACAGATTTTTCTAAAAAAAATGTTACAAGGCATTAGCATATATCTCTATTTATGTGCTCCGATAAATCTGTAAATATATATATTTCCAAAAGTTGTTGTTGCAGCATAAAAGCTTTGAAATTTTTTGTCACGTACTCAAATTTTATGACACTCAATTAAAACTGTAGACAATTCCATTAAAATTCCTATTCAATCAAAACATGCCAAGGACATCTTAAAGTAAAAAATTATAACCTTCAATTTAATTTTAATTTTCCATATAATAAAATTCATGGCAAATGTTTCTTTAATAAACAGATATGCATTTTAAACTTTTCACGATCTTGAGGAGGCATAAATAGTTCCAAAAATATGTTAAAAATTTTATTTCATTCTGTGTTTTCCACACATCATAACTAAATACCTAAAACTATAGGTGTTTATTGTACGAATGTAAAATACTAAAAACAAGAACAAAAAGTAAAACTTCAAGCATCCATAGCGCTTTAGATCAAAAAACATCAGAACGCATTAAAGCGGCAAGCAAAATTTAATGCAGCCAATTAGCGCGTAATCAACTATGACTAAAAAAAAGCCGAGTTAATTAGATTCCATTCAAATATATGCCTTGCATATGCGTACAACTACAAAAAGCACATAACCATAATGAAAAAAGTTAAAATATCATGCTAGAAACGAATTCATAATACTTATGTCTTTTGAGCAAATCTTTTAAAGAAAAATTTGGCAAATGTTTCTAAGAAACAAAGGCAAGGCAAAAACAATTTAATGGTGTATATTGTTGTAGTAATGGCGTCGGTAAGCGTTACTAAGCGAAATAAATCAAGTAAATTGGCTGTGCGCGTGCCACTTGGCAACGCACAGTTGCAAAAAAATTTAAAAAAAAATTAGAAGCGTAAAAAAACAGCTAAATAAAACACATAGGCCTCCATTCAGAAAGAAAGAAAGGCGGATAAATATAATTTCCACAACGTTTTAGTTTTGATAGAAGAAGAGATATTGGAAATGAGTAAGGCACTATCAGTAGTATTAAGACTTATGGAGAAAATATTTATTTAAATAATAGTAAAATAATTATTAATTAATATTAAAATATTTATGCATTCGGAATTGAACTAGCAAATTTATTGCCTCTCGCCCATTTATTGCTTCTGCTCTAACCAACAATAATAGATACCAGCTGTTAAATGGCAAGGTCTCATAAGCGAAGTGAAGCGCCAAACTTTCCTAATAATAGTTAAAAAAATGTCTTCATACTTCTTTTGTTTATCACTTCACAATCCAATTTCTAGTACAAGACAGGTGCAATGAGTCAAAATAACTCAAAAAAAAAAAAACGGGGGTAAGCTGTCGTTACCTATATTTATATCATGCCTGGCTTTAGCTACAGCGTAATTGTTCATTCATATAAAACAGCGCTTGAGTTTTAAGTTTTCTAAAACCCCCAAAAAAGAAAAACTTTCCCAAATATTAAAACTTTCTTGACTAGAGTCGGTTTGTCGGTTTTTCTTCTACCAGTTTGCCGTCGGTAATACAAAGTTCATAAAATTTTCATTTCACAGAATTAGTAGCCTAGGAAATACAATTAGTAACGATGTCTATATAAGCTGATCTCAATTCGAATGCGCTCTTTTTGTTGTTCTGCTCCCGAATACGAAGTAAAATGAACCGCTTAACTTGGCACTAAATATTTCTACTATTCCTTAGCGTTTTCTCATATTCTGTCGAGATTATTGCACACGCTGCAACTAATGCTCTCTGCCTAATACTACCGACTTTCAATAACATTCTATGGAAATGTTAAAATAAAGATCAAGAAATTTCAAATTCGTTATACACTGAACACGGTAACACGATACGATGAGTTGAGCTGTGCCATGTTCGTCTCTCTGTTTTATCCGCTGGCATGTATTAGTATGTTAACTAGTCTCTCAGTTTTTGGAATATCGACCTAAAATTTTCGCACACTTACTTTTCTCCTGAAAAAGCAACTATAGCAAAGTCAGCTATTAAAATTAAATTCATTTACAAACAATTTTTTTATTTGACGAGATATTTTCCGAATGTCTGACTGTCGAGGAAAGCGCTACAATCTTCGAATGAGAGTATTATAGCTTCGGCCAAGCTGTAGTTAACGATTTCTTTTGTTTTTATATCGCCGAAATAGTTAAATTTTCAGAAAAGTGAATTTAGTATGTACATATATAATAGTAAAATTTTTCAGTACGGAAATAAAAAAATTTTAAAAGAACTAATCGAGAGATATGTATATATCAGCACTTTAAGCGCCATTTTCTCGATGTCTGCTTAGCAACCATCTATCAGTTTTGTTCTGGTTAATCTTTTTTAGCCAGAACTTAACTGGTTGCTACCCTGAAATTGAGAAAATGGCACTTTACTTCACTGAATACAATATGGGAGGTCAGTACTCTTAACCTAAGCCAAATTAATATTTATTGATTATGTGCCACAGTTTTCGTTACTTTTAAGTAAAGGGTTAGGTTATGTCTGCTTATTTCTATATGCCTTGTGAAGAGCTATACAGAACTGATGCAAGAAGAGAAAAGAAATTTTTCTAGTTATAAGCTTTGTCATTCAAAAATGTTGATGTCCCAACAAAACCATTTCCTATCAGCGGGAGCTGTACCATAGCATAGGAAGTCAATGACGGTTAAGTGCTCAAAATATAAACTTTTTCTAAAATAGGTGCATCACCGAAGCCAATTCTAAACTCAAATCACGCGATAAGTTTTCATTTTTACTGTCTGCGTGGGGCTACCACGTTATAAGAGGTAGATGAAATAAAAAACAGCTTTGAATCGTTTAGTGTGGTTTTTTGAATTTTCTGGAAAAATTTATGATAACAATTTTTCACATAAATTTTGAGGTTATGTGAAAAAAGCAAGTTTTTATTACCTAAAATGTTCCAACTACCTTTTATCTTTAGGACTCGACATCGCCGGGAATCGAGTTAAGCCGTTTTTAACCCTTGAAAACTGAAACACGCTCCTCTCCTTCCTCTCCCCGAACGCAGATCACACGTAAATTAATTTTCGTTTAATTTTTGATATTTTGTCTTTCGTTTCCAATGGGTTTTATACTACTATATTGTTTTTGTTTCAAAAATATCAACCCTCATCTATGAATTAGAAACCCCAAATAATAAATACATACATATATATATATGTATGTAGGGGTATGTACAATTGTGTGCTTCAAATATATGAACTTCTTTTTATTACGTATGTACATATGCAAGTGTCTGGGTGCGTCCGCTGTGGAGCATATGTTTTATGTCGTGTAATGAAGTAAGCAAGCGACGTTTGATCGCTGCAATTTATGGCACTCAAAAGCCGCAAAACAAATGCGAAAACAGCTACATTAGTACACACACACATACATACATATGTGCATACATAATGCGCGGCGTTTTATGCCACCGCTAAAGTATTTTATGCGCTTTGCGCCAAGTAGCCAATATATGGCGGGCATAAATATCGAGGCAAACGCATATTTAATGCCTTTACATGAAAAAGAACGCACACCTTTTGAAGTTACAAAACATAATTTACGTTCGGCGCAGGCCGCCGATATGCCGCCGAGGCGATATGTGGCCGAGTCCGCACTACGCAAGTCCGCTTCTAATATTCTTAATGAATCGTTGCATTCACGATTTCGCTTGTATTTAATTTGTTGTAATTTACGAACGTGAAAAAAGTTGTGCAACAACAACAACAAGCAGCTAAATAAGCGCTAACGAAAAACAACAACGAGAATAAACTTCAAAAAACAAAAAAACCAGCAACAGCAAATTGTTGGTTGAGCGCCTCGCCGTCGTATCGCGATTGTCGCCTTGCGCCGAAATCACAATTTTATCCGATTCCTTCAAATTTCGCGCTTCACTGCTGCATTTGCAAATAAATTACAAGAATTTCGGGTGTCACAGCAAGTGAAGTGTGGGATTTGTATGCCGTTGCATTCGGCACGGTGCAACGATGCGTATACGTAATGGTGATTTTCATACCAAATGCTGTATGTGTGTTGCTGATTTTCTGCTTTCACATTATTTTTATTTCTTTTCACTGCTTTTCAGAAAACACTGGTGGTCTATGCTGCCGCAAATATATCCACACATATGGATATACATAGTACATACATACATACATACATATGTATCTGCGTACTCTTGCATGTTGCGCCTGCATGTCGATTTCGACTCCGACGCACAGCAGAGCACCGCACAGCACAGCGCAACATTAAATTGCAATCTTAGAATTTTGCTGCTTTTTCGCGCATGCAACTATCTGCGCTGCTTAACGTTTGTTGTTCTTGTTGTTGTTGTTGTTTATATGTGCCGCATATTTGCTTTCTTATTTATTGGCCGACCGCCTTTGAAATGTGCTACACTGCGGCGGTTGGCTGTCGCTCGAGCTATTTTACAGTTCACTTGTCGCATTTTGCAATGCAAATGTGTATGCATGTATATACATATGTATGTATGTATATGTGTATGTATTAATCTACAAATGTAGGTATGCGTGTATGTATATCTATTTATTTGTGCCATCTTTCGAGTAATTATTTTTTAATGGCAATTGCAAAGGATCGCTGTACTGTGTTTTGTTGTTGTTTTTATTATTGTGGCGTGCATGTTGTGTTCTGCAGCTGAAGCGCTGATTTGTTAAATGCCCAAATTATTTATTACAATGAAATTACTTTATGCCAGCACAATGCCAAAGCCATTCATTTCGTAACGGTTTATGGTGGTTTGTAATGCATAAAATAATTTAGTATGAGCTAAACGACATTGTTGCTGTTTAATGGCTTTCATTCAACCGAAATATGCATAGCGAACACTTGACACTTTTTTTTTAATTTTCTGTAATAGATGCTCATACCAGCAGACCCGGTCCGCGAAGTCCTTTTCATAAGTGCTAAATTTTTTTCGAAAATATATTCTGCTTCAACCGATGACTACTACTTAGTGGGAGACTTTCAGTAGTGCCTTACAATTTACACGAATTTTGAAATATTGCAAAAGGTGGCAACACTTTTTTTTTCTTTAGTGGCGTAGACACCGTTTACGCGGTTATAGCCGAGTTTACAACAGCGCGCCAGTCATTCTTCCTTTTCGCTGTTTGGCGCCAATTGGGTACTCCAATTTTAGCCAGGTCCTTCTCCAACTGCTTTCTTCACGTTGGAAAGGTGGCAACTCTATTCTTTAAAAATACCAATTATGTGGCGAATAAAACACCACAATAATATAAAATTACAGATTATTTATTAAGATAACTCAAAAGACTTCTTCACTTGTTGGCGTCTGTACAAGAAGTGACGCTTCTTAAAACTATATTACTCGTATTTCAATACTCCTTACATTATATACTTGTTTCACTTTCTAAACTTGAATTTTTTCAGTTAAAAATCATAAACCGTATTTAAACCTTGCTTTGCCAACAGTTTAAGTTCCATAATAAACTATAGCAATGTAATATACTTATATTCTTAGACTTACCATAAATTCTGTTACAAAGTTAACTGTATGCATTGCACACTAAGAATATAATTACATATATGTGACCTGGTCTACGGGAGCTAACGTGCGAAAACTTTTTGGATTCTATCACGTGAAAAAGCATCTCATCTTCCATCCGAATCAACTAAAAAGTGAAAATTGATTTTTTGAGACCTAAGACCCCCCCCCCCCTTTCCGTAGACCAGGTCACATATATTACATAGGACACAGAAACAAAGATTTTTTTCGTTATTGGTATACCCTGTACAAGGTGTATTAAGTTTGGCACGAAATTTCGCAGACGGAAACCTCGAAGACCCTATAAAATATATATATATCGTCGACTTAGCAAACTGAGCGATCAAAACACTTTTTCATGTGACAAGGCGTTAAACTTCTTCAATTCTGTGGAAAAGTGTTACAACTGGGGCAAAAGTACGCCAGCAAGATGCTGCTCCCCCATACAAGATAAAATCAGCCAAAAGTCGCAAAAAAAAATATTCCTGGTATCATAGCTACAGACGATTGGCTGTCGGGAGTGCAGATTTAAATTCATTGGACCCCACTTCGTGAGCAGAGTTGAAGAAAATTGCCTGTTAAGTACCCCACAGAAATTTGGAGAATTTCAAAAAATCTTTGAGAGCTTGTGTAAAAGCTACAGATGACCATTTTGAATAGAATTTTGTATATCGCTGCTCAAACTTTATTCAATGTATTATTAGTTTATTTTTATAACGGCCTGAATTTGTAACAGAACTTAGTAACATACACTAGACGTCTCCACAAATTTTTGATAAGCTCAAGGCGATTTGTAAGCGTCTTACTATCCAGCATATAGTCAATTTTAGGTATCACAACGGACCCTCGTTCAATTACACAGTACAACAGCTAATCTGGGGGGTGAGAAATTCCAAGTCAGGGTGATGGTACTAGGTCAGTATAGTAAAACCCTCAAAGGGTTTGGCGTTAGTATGTGTCAGTTTTTTTATGACCTTTTAAATTTTTTCCTTATCTTGATGTTTTTTCGCTTAGTTGTAACATTTTGGCAAAAACGGCGTTTAACATAACTCGCGAACCACTTGTCCGATTTTGATGAAACAAACTTAGAAAAATTAAGAATTACAATTTCTATTTGTTTTTACTCAAAAAAGTGTCATTTATCGCCTTTTTTTTATAAATTTTGCCCAATAACTCCAGACTTCTGGCCATAAACTACTAAAAAAAATAAAGTAAACATTTTTATAATTTTTTATTTTTATTTTATTTATTTATTTTTATTTATTTTAATAAATATTGCCTAGACTTTTTTTTTCTTTAACCAAGCGAAAAAACATCAAGATAAGGAAAAAATTTAAAAGGACATAAAAAAAAACTACACATGACATAGTTTTGAAATCCATACGTAACATGGGATAGCCAGACCCTCAACTTTACATAAGAGTTCCTAGAAGATCTATGGCATAATTTCACCGGAAAAAATGTGAATTTCTACAAATCTTTTCATCACAACTTGATCAATACAATTTTAATCAAACGAGACATGTTTTAAATCATTATTAAAATGGCATGTCTTCTATTTCGAAGCCGATCAAATGTGTTTTAGAAACATGTTTCGAAGTGTTAACCAATCCTACGGGATCATTTAATTCAAAATCAGCCGATAAAAAAATAAAATAAGTACATTTTTTGAAGAACATTTTGAAGATTCCTTAAAGTGGCGTTAGCTTTTGTTTTTGATTACCAGCACTACCGAAATCTTCGCGTAGCTTTTGGATATGAAAATATTGTTTCTCAAAATCCAATAGGAGACGGTTTTTAATATGTATTCATCGATTATAACTAAAGACCTTCACTAAAACTACGGGAAAAGTTAGAAAATATACCGGTAAAACTTGCAAGATAAAGTGTTAATATCCTTTGAGAATAGCCAAATCTGTTTGTAGAGTTCCAGAGAGACAAGTCTTTTTAATTAAAGCCTCTGCTGCTAATGCCCGAGAGACAAGGTTCTTGAAGAAAGCTCTCTGCTCCTAACGCCAATTACATATGTAAAATATCAATTGAATATAATTTTTGGTCAAAGACTGTGCTTGTAACTGTCTCAAAACTCACTGAATCGTTTGATAAAATGGCTACTATGCCACTCCTTTGTAATAAAAATCCAAATAGACTAATGGATTTGGCACAAAACAGTTATCTTCTAACAGTCATCCTTGGCACTGACCAACAGTAAGTAAATAAGCTAGAAACTAATTCTGCTTTAATGTTTATCACCTCTCCAAATGCGAACTTTTTTGGTCGCCACTGTAGTCACCTTACGAACAGCAACGCAAATATGCAAATAGCCAACCGATTTCCCTATAAAGAATGCCAAATGACTTTGCTTGGATAAACTAATCATAAATAAACGGCAAATTATATAGCAACACCTACACATATGTATGGAGATTTTTACATACATATATACACACATACAGCCATATTTATTTGGTATGCAATCAAATAAAATATTTTGCTGCTTTGACATTTGGCTGGTATGTATAAGCATACAGTTATTTATAACCAAAAAAAATTAATAAATATAAAATGAGTAAAAATAACTGTACAAACGAAGGTAGTGCCATTGCCGAGCCTTCACTGACCGCGTCTAAACAACAACAAGCGTAAAATGCAAAATTCAGAAACCGAAATATTGTTTTTACCAAAAATATTTTAACATTGAATCATCGTTCAATTAATTGCGGCGCCATTTTTCCCAGCATTTTTTAATAAGTGAAAAATTGGAGAAGAAAACATCGCAATAAAGGCAGACATTAATTAAATGGTATTAGAGCTGATAAAATATGCAAGAAAAGCAATATTTAATATATTTCGCACTCATATTCTTAAAAAAAAGAATTCAATATTTATTTATTGAAATTTACTCTAAAAAAAATAACTTAAATATTAATTATTAACATTAATTTTCGTTGCATACGATTTTATAATGTATACTACTTAATAATAATTTTATTTTACACTCTCAAAAAATTGTCAATTTAAATAATTATAATTTATTTTTTTATTCTATTTTTTACAGCCGAAGTCAAAATGCCCAGCGGTAAAGTTGACAAGCCTGTCATTCAAGACAATCGTGATGGTACAGTGTCAATCAAATATGAACCCAAGGAGGAGGGCAC
Organism: Bactrocera tryoni; assembly: GCF_016617805.1. NCBI lineage: Eukaryota > Metazoa > Arthropoda > Insecta > Diptera > Tephritidae > Bactrocera > Bactrocera tryoni. Next base: position 55,597,036 of record NC_052499.1, read on the forward strand.
ACACGAGCTGGTCGTGAAATACAATGGCGAGCCCGTACAAGGTAATTACAAGTACTATATTTATTTGTATGGGGTGATCCATTTTGAGGCTCCATACTTTTTTAAAGAAAAAACACAGAAACTTCAAATTTAATGGGGAATGTTTATTATCATTCGAAAGAATATTATTTGCCATTTATTTTATGAAGATTATGTCTTTTAAATTTTGGTCTCGGCTACGTCAAAGATGGTCCAACCGTTCAGTACAATTTTCTATGACTCATTCGAGCATTTCGACTGGTAACTGACGAATGACACGCGATATGTATTGCTCCAAGGCCTGAATCATAGCGGGATTGTCCGCATAGACCTTAGATTTTACATATCTCCACAGGAAAAATATTAACAGAGTGATATCACACGATCTTGGTGGCTTATCTGCTCACCGAAGTATTCGCTCAAAAAATTCATTGATTGATTCGATGTGTGGGAAGTGATGCCGTCTTGATAAAACCAAATGCCTCCGAGATCTCTTCAGGTTGCCTTTTGTCCCAAATGCGGCAATTTTGCTTGTTTACATACCCATTGAGCCAGAAATGGACCTCATCGCTAAACAAAATTTGGCTCGAAAACGTAGAAACGCTCGAAAGTTGCTGCGAACGACGTCGAATCGACTCTCCATGGTCTTCATGTACAGTCTCAGCTGCGGCATCTATATTTTGTTCACTTGCGTGTTGAACGTGATCTACTCGGTCGAGTAATACCCAATAATGAATGCTGGGTCTCAAGCTGGGTGATGGTGCTGCGAACAGGACGCTCAGTAGGCCGATTATGTTGACCATAAGTTGAGCGAAGTGCGCGTGCCTGAATTAGAGGATGTTGATGTAAATGACTTTTGGTTCCAACAAGACGGCTTTTAGTGAGCGTATTATTTCGTAGCGTGTCCTCCAAGATTTCGCGATTTAACACCGCTTGACTATTTTTTGTGGGGTCATGTGAAGTCGCTTGTCTATGCAGTTAATCCCGAGACTATTGACGCCTTTGAAAAGAATATTCAGCGGTCGAAAATTAGACCTCTCGACTGGTATTTATTCAAGCCAGGCATGCCTGGAATCACTTGCTCTAAATCAATTTTAAAACAAAATAGCAAACCCTTAACTTTATAATGAAGCTAAATTGACGGCTATAAAATTAAATTATATGCATGGTGTTTCTTCTCGAAAACCAGATGTCTAAAAAAAACTTTATATAGAAATATAGAGCTCATAAAATCCCATAAACATCAAAAGTTATTTTACGTTGGTTTATTGAGCGTTTCCTTGACTTCTCCTTTTACGATTTTGCCCGAAATTCATTTCTCCCATTCAATTCATTTCCAGGTTCACCTTTCAAATTCCACGTTGATTCCATTACATCTGGTTATGTGACTGCCTACGGACCAGGTCTGACCCATGGTGTTACCGGTGAGCCCGCTAACTTTACCATTTCAACTAAGGGCGCCAGCGCTGGGGGACTCACCATGGCAGTGGAGGGACCCAGCAAGGCTGATGTAAGTGTACACAACAACAAATCTAACTTAACCGTTATTTGTATTAAACTGTATATGTACATATATAATAGCTATTAACAACATAATATTTTCCTCCAACACAGATCAACTACCATGACAACAAAGACGGTACGGTGTCGGTACAATATCTGCCCACTGCCCCTGGTGAATATCAAATCTCCGTACGTTTCGGTGACAAACATATCAAGGGTTCACCGTACTTTGCCAAAATTACCGGTGAGGGTCGCAAACGTAATCAAATTTCGGTCGGTTCCTGTTCGGAGGTCACCATGCCCGGTGAGATTACCGATGATGATTTGCGCGCATTAAACGCTTCCATACAAGCGCCAAGTGGTTTGGAGGAACCGTGTTTCCTTAAGCGCATGCCTACCGGTAACATTGGTATCTCGTTTACACCACGTGAGATCGGTGTGCATATGGTGTCGGTGAAGCGCATGGGCACACATATTACCAACTCGCCATTCAAGGTCGATGTTTGCGAACGCGAGGTGGGCGATGCAAAGAAAGTTAAGGTTTCCGGTACGGGTTTGACGGAGGGTAAAACACACATCGAGAATGTTTTCGCCGTGGATACACGCAATGCCGGTTATGGTGGTCTGTCCGTATCAATTGAGGGTCCTAGCAAAGCGGAAATCCAATGTACCGATAAAGATGATGGTACCCTAAATATTTCATACATGCCCACGGAGCCAGGCTACTATATTGTGAATCTGAAATTCGCCGATCATCACGTCGAAGGCTCACCGTTCACTGTAAAGGTCACTGGTGAGGGTAGCAATCGTAAACGTGAGAAGATCCAACGTGAACGCGATGCTGTGCCGGTGACCGAGATCGGCAGCAAGTGCAAGTTGACTTTTAAGATGCCCGGTATCACATCGTTCGACCTAATGGCCTGTGTAACTTCGCCAAGCAATGTGACTGAAGATGCCGAGATTCAAGAAGTTGAGGATGGACTCTACTCAGTGCATTTTATACCGAAGGAGTTGGGCGTACACACCGTTTCCGTGCGCTACAAGGACATGCACATCCCCGGCTCACCGTTCCAGTTTACAGTAGGTCCTTTACGCGATTCTGGCAGCCATTTGGTTAAGGCCGGCGGTTCGGGCTTGGAGCGCGGTATCGTTGGCGAATCAGCTGAGTTCAATGTATGGACACGTGAAGCTGGTGGTGGCTCGCTGGCCATCTCCGTAGAAGGTCCCAGCAAAGCTGAAATCGACTTTAAAGATCGCAAGGATGGTTCATGCGATGTCTCCTATAAGGTTACCGAGCCCGGTGAATATCGTATCGGCTTGAAATTCAATGATCGCCACATACCTGACTCACCATTCAAAGTATACATTTCCCCCGACGCCGGTGATGCGCACAAATTGGAAGTGCAACAGTTCCCACAAGGTGAGCATACAACAACAAAACTAAAAATGTTTAAAAAATATTTAACACTCACTCACTTTCAAACTAAACAGGCAACATCCAAGCCGATGCTCCCTATCAATTCATGGTACGTAAGAACGGCGCCAAGGGCACACTCGACGCCAAGATCGTTGCACCATCTGGCACCGACGACGATTGCTTCATTCAAAGCATCGACAGCGAAATGTATTCGGTACGTTTCTATCCACGTGAGAACGGCATTCATGCCATACACGTCAAGTTCAACGGCGTACACATACCCGGTTCACCATTCAGAATCAAGGTTGGCAAGGATGTGGCCGATCCAGCTGCCGTACACGCCACCGGCGCCGGTTTGGATGAAGTAAAGACTGGCCACAAGGCCGATTTTATTATAAACACCTGCAATGCCGGTGTCGGCACGCTAACCGTTTCGATTGACGGCCCCTCAAAGGTTGCCATGGACTGTACCGAAGTGGAGGAGGGCTACAAAGTGCGCTACACACCACTGTTGCCGGGCGATCACTATATTTCAATCAAATACAATCACATGCATATTGTCGGCTCACCGTTCAAGGTGAACTGTATCGGTGAGTACACTAACTAACAAGTCGAAATGACAATACCAACTCTCGAATTTACAATTTTTTTACACATTTTCAATTTCATTCCTTAGGCGACAAACTGGCCGATGAGGGCGCACAGGAAACCTCCACCGTGTCTGTTGAGACGGTACAGAAGTTGGCCAAGGGCGGCAAGAACGTCGGTGTACATATGCCCACCTTCAAATCGGACGCCTCCAAAATCACATCCAAGGGCATGGGCTTGAAGAAGGCCTATATGGGCAAGCAGAATAACTTCACGGTGAACGCCACAGATGCCGGCAACAACATGCTCTTCGTAGGCATGTACGGTCCGAAAGGTCCATGCGAGGAATTCAATGTCAAGCACACCGGCCGCAACAATTTCAACGTGAACTATATGGTGCGCGATCGCGGTCAATATATACTAATAGTCAAATGGGGCGAAGAACATATTCCCGGCTCCCCATTCCAAATCGATGTCTAGGCTAGATGATCAAAGTGTTAAAGTGCCTTACGAACGGTGCAATTATCATTATTATTATTATGATTTTTTTTTAATAGAAACATAAAGCAGACGCACAAGTAAAACTGAAAAACAAAAACAACAACATACCCTGCAGCGTTAGCGTGCATATATGTATGTATTGTACGAGTACGTAGCAGTAAAGTCTAAAAGAAATTTATCATTTACCCATCATAAATACATAGCAAAAAACATTATCAGCCGCTGGTAAAAGCGCATGGGTTCGACGAAGTTTGTAGCACAAATTCAAATTTCAAAAAAGAAATCTCATTTCTATAAATTCTGTTTTTTGTTTTGTATTTTCTTCGCGCTTTTGTATTGCCTTTGGAAATTATTTCTATTAAAGCATACATATCTATTTATTAAGTTAACTGGAATCTTCAAAAAGTCTATGTAAATAAAATTCGGACAATTCATTAATTAGACGAATTAAATCATAAAAAATATATAGTAAAAGAAAAAATAACGAGATATTGCCATTTTTGGATAGCGAATACATTTTGTTGTTCCCAAAAAGAAAGTTAAAAATAAAAATAAAGTAAAAAATCTTGCTGCTTTGTGAAATTAAACGTAATGATTATAAATGTTACGTAACGTATGTCCTATTTCATTGCTTATTTATAATGAGAGTAATTGTTTTTTAAGATAATAATTTACATAAATGTTCGAGCTGAGTAAATACTTTTTATTATCCATTGAATAATATTATATTATATTATTATTATTATTATTACTATTATTATGTACGTGTTGTTTTTTATTTTATTTTCAACAAATCATTTGAATTAAAGGAAAATAAACTTGCAAATAATAATAAAAAAAATTTAATTTTGCGTTGATTATTTGTGTACTACACTGTGTGGTATTTCTCCAACTGAAATAATAGGTGCTTTTTTAATAAAGGGCGATCCATTTCGAGATTCACTATATTTTTAAAGAAAAAACCCAGAAACTTCAAATTTAACGTGGAATGTTTATTATCATTCGAACGAACATTCTTTGGCATTTATTTTTTGAATATTGTCTCTTTCAAATGTTGACAGCGGCTACGTCTCAGATGGTCCAACCACTGAGTCCAATTTTCGATGACTCGTTTTGAGTAAATCAGAGATTCATACACACATATGTATGTAAGTATGTGCATGTACATGTACATATGTAAACGCAACTTAATAGTTCTGGAAAATAATACAATTGTTTCTTGAGTATATTCACGTACCATTTTAGCATAATATTCCCAGAGTGCATTCTTTTTAGTTGTTGTGCATTCTCTCGCAAAGAGTGCAATGTTTGCAAAAGTACGCGAACGCTAAGTAGCAACAAACCGGCAGACAGAACAACAGCTGATTATTTGTTTACTGCTAAGAAATAGTTGAAATTTGTTTCGTGACAATTTACTATCCATAACGGTATTGTGCTTTAAGTGATAAAACTTAAACTTAAATGGACTGGGTTAGAAGCCTCATATAGTCAACATAACCATAAATAATTGTTGTTATAAACATAACAATTTTTTGTTATCCTTCAACAGGTGCAGCTGCAAGCAAGTCGTGAGAAAATTATCACATTTCTTTGAATAAGAAGATGAGACCGCGGAAAGCTTTACGTGTGTGTATTTCGACCACGCAATGAATAGGTAAGTGGTTATTTTAAAAGATATGCTGAGAGATAAACTGTTTTCTATTAAAATATGTATAAGAACTCAATAGCAACAGCAGAATGAACAGCGTAATGCTGCTCCCCAATATTGTGTTGAAGTTGTTGTGGTTGTAGGTGCAGCGTGGAATTCTTGGCTGGATTAAATAAAAAAAATATTTAGGTACCTTTTATTTAAGCATAAGAGACTACCGCACCCACTTTAAAATAAGATCGTTAGGAAGGAATAGCTTAGTTCGTATGTAACGGAACATTTTGTACTCTCGCAATTTGCAAATTTCAAATTCGGAGAAATACCTTGATTGTTCAACGAAATCGTGAATGAATTACTATAAAATTCGTAACCTATTAACTAACATATACGAGTATTATAGCTCATAGACTCACTTAGCTCTCTTGCTATATTTTACTTTCTATCAGCAAAAATTACATAAAACTCAACCGAAGAGGTTAACTTTAATATCTTAAGTTGATGTTTTTTTCATGTCAACCAGAGTACCGGAATTGGTTATAGATGGGATATGAGGTGTGAAACAATTTCTAGACCAATTTCATTCATACAAGTATTCATAATTTTTAATTTCTCCACATTTTGACCAATCTAAACGGTTTAAAGTCAAGTAGAAAGACGAAAAACAATGGATAGGGTTTATTGAGGACAGAAAAAGTCTGGGCTGATTGCATTAATTTTAGACATTGCTCATGTTTGCTTAACGATTTGGTTCCACGTAATTTTGTGAAGATACTTAGCTACATATTCGACATAACGAAAGCCTTTAAGTATATGGGAGACGAGATAATTCGTAGACTAATTTCACATATTTTTATTATTAAACTGTACTATATCCGATATTCAGTTAATTTTGCTAAGATATATTGCATATTGGCCGATATAAAAGGTATTAAGCCAACCCGAAGTTTGAAAATCTTAAATTCGTTATATAGGAGATAGTTGCAGTAGAGACCCGATTTTATCTATTTTTGGCCTTACTGCATACTATAAACAGAGAAAAATATTCTCTGAGTTTCATTAAGATACCATCACCAAAGCAGTAAAGTCAACCGGATGTTTGAAAATCTTGATATTAGATATATGAAGTGTAAAGGTAAATGGGGGTTAAGGAAACTATTGACCCGATTTCATTCATTTTTGACATACGAGCATACCCTTACCAGGTTACGATCCTCTCCGAATTCTATATATCTCACACATTGAATGATATTGAAAATTTAGCAATAAGCACTCAGGTTCGTTGGTGTTGGATTTTCACACTGTAAAATGAAGGAAATAGTCGGAAAATAGGCGTGGTTGTATTCCGATTTCGCCCATTTCCACACTGTAAGATAGTCATGTCCATATAATGTTATGTTCTTATACACTACTTCTTCAGATACGCTCAGAGTGCAATAATATAGCGGATCCCAAAAGCCTTTTCCCACCATCATATTTGAAACACAAGAACAATAAAATTTGTTCAGAGCAAATTTGGCGGAAATTTTACAATGGTATGTAAGATATGAATATTTATATCTTAATTTGGTGCTTAGTTATAGGACCTTATAAGATTTCGTTTAAAGGGTCAGTAGGGTAATCTGGCCTGTTTTTTGACATTTTTTTTCGTAGAAATTTTTATTCTATAATAGAATTTTTTTCACATATCATAAGGTATATCGTAGAGTATATAAACAAATTTTTTCGGAATTTTTTGATGACATCTGTCGGAGAAATGGCTGGGTGAATGAGATGCGTTTTTTCACTGGCGGACACGATTTCTCATGTTTGGATCATCTGAAACACAAAGCCCCAATTTATTCTTAAAAAGTACGTGAATGGTTATCGTCCCTACTAGAATCATGAAAAAAATGTTGATAAAAAATAATTAACGTTGTTTTTTTAATTTTCCACATGTTTTTTTTACATAAATTTTGTCATAACATAGTTAATAAATTATAAAAATATATTATAGGGACGATAGCCAGGCGTTTTGTGAACATTCAAAAACAAAAATTAAACAAATCTGTTGATTAGTTCGACCGGAATCATGTCCGCCATCTTAAAAAAGTGTGCTTTGAGAAAAACGCGTTTAAAGTTTGAGGTGTGCACGCCGAGCGCTCCGAACGTCGAGCGGTATTATTTGTGGGCCTTTTTCGAAACCTTCCAAAGGTGGTGGTGGGTTTCTACATTACTTCTAGAAAAGGTTACCCTACTGACCGGTTAATGGCATTTTGAGGGCGTGGCAATAGGCCGATTTCGCCAATCTATAATACCAACTTCCCTTGGGAGCTAAGAAACATACCATAAGTAGCAAATAACATCACGTCATCTCAATTTTTACTCAAGTTATAGCTTGCACGGGCAGACGGACGGACAGACAATCACTCTCAACTCAACTCGTCTTGCTATTCTGATTTTTTATACACTTATAGATAACTCTTTAGCTATCTCGAGTTTCAGATCACCGATTACACTTTAGATAGTCAAATTAGTGATTTTTGTAACGTTTGTCGAACTCAATATTCAATATTCTTAATATGTCTTTTATTATGTATGAAAAAAACAACACATTTTTTATTAATCAAACAATTCAATACTCATGGGTTATTTAAAAGACTTTAGAGTTTATATGGCAAATAAGACAAAACAAGAGTGCAACTAAACTAAGGTTAATATAAAATGTGGTAAAATCACTTTACACTACATTGCTGTCGTCCTGTTGTTCAGATTCATGCAGTTCACCGCAACGCCCAGCCTTTTGCAGTGGATCTTCATCGCTTTCTGAACTCGAGAGCTCGGTCTCAGGTGGACAATAATATATGGTGGAAGTTTTTGGAAATGTCAGACGCCCAATATGGTACTTAAAAAATCTGCGTGCATGCTTTTCTCCAACAATACTGCTCATAAGTTCTTTAGTTACTTGGAAATCGCCATCCATTGAACGCGCCTTACGTTGCGGAGTATATAGCATTATTCGATTTGCTTTTACGGCGCTTTCAAGTGTAGTATTCGAAATGTTGGAACGATAGTCCATTGTTTTATTATTCTTCATGAACCGCCTTTGTTTACGACGTGGTTCGGTAACGGCATGACGCACCCCTATTTTAGAAGTTTCTTTGGTAGGTGTAGCATGTTCTTCTGCAGGAGGAGATAATACGATTAACTCTTTAGCAGTTGCAGCACCAGGAATTGCTGTTGAACTGAAAGCATTTTTAAATTGTGTCGTCATCTTAGGAGTTGCTTCTGAAGAACTTGTTGAACTCTCTTCAATAGGTGACAGATGGCTAGTGGTTTTCTTCCGCAACGTATGCTGTTTATTTTCTATGCAAGGCGTTGCAGTAGGTGAGCACTCAAAATTTTCTTCTACAACTGGTACACGGCTTGGTAGTTGCTTACGCGCAGCAGCAGTATTAAGCGCAGTTGAATTGCAAATATTTTCCGAATGCGCAAGAAAAGTGTTCTCTTTCGCTTCATCGCGCTTTCCATCGAATTTTTTCAAACAACTTTGCTTCTTAATTGATTTGGATTGAGTTTTATTTTTCCTCTCCGCTTTCTTTATTGTTTTTACAGTTGACGCAGATTCTTTTACTTTCTTATTTCGAGAACTTCCAACTAACTTAAATAAGTTGTTATTTGTGCTTTCCGACGAAGTACATGGTTGCGATTTGGATGAGTTGTATTTGTCATTGTTTTGTTTGAGAGTTTTTAAAGATAGAGCTTTAGCTTTTTTAATATCGTTTTCAAATGTTGTGTTATATTCTGAGGAACTATTTTCATTTTTTTGTGTTTTATCGACACTTTTTGATTTGATTGATTTCGCATTTCTTATTTTATTTGTATTTAGTAGTGATAACGCCTTCTCGGCAGCCGTGCGTTTTGTAGTGATCCTAGATGGTGCTGTATTGGGAATATTACTTTTTACGGCCTTGGATTTTGTTGGTGTTTCGTACACATTTTCAATCATGGACGTCAATCTATTTCTAATGTTAAAAATATATTATTATGTAAATATTTATATATATATTTTTTAAATAAATCTTACCTTTTCTCTTTTTGTAGTAAAGGTTCTTCCACCGTAGCCATGGTGAGAAATCTGTTTTGGGATTCTCTCACTGGTGACATATCCCGCTTCAAAAATCCCCCTTGGAAATCACAATCGGAATCCGAACTAGAACTGTCCTGCTGTGTACAATGATGCTTTTTACTTTTATTTTCAGAAAAAACGGTTAACTTTCCGTGTTGTTTGTCAATAATTTCTGGTTCTCCGGTACTTGACATTTTCCAATATTTTGAAGTTTTAATTGAATTTAATTGATATTTGCAACAATTGCAATTATGTAGCTTGTGCGGTTTTGGTTCAACAAAAATTCCATGTGTGCAGTAAGATGTTTGATAATTTTTACATTTTTTAAAACACTGCTTATATTTAGGTTTTCGCATGTGATGGCACTTTTGTACAGATCGTACATAGCGATCGTCTTCACAAGACAATGATGAATCAGTATCAGAAGTTGATTGTATCTTAGTTTTAGAAATATGTAAACTATGCTGTCGGCGCATCCATCCACCAACTTCTTTTTCAATACGTACAGAATCAAATGTGTTCATAACTTTTTCCAGACCTGTTTTCTTTAATTTTAACTCATGTTCTTTTAATATGGGACGGGTTGAATTTAAAATATCTTGAATTTCCTCCGATTCCATTATAAAAGTCGTCTTTTCTTGCTCTGATGACTGATTCATTAGATTGTGATATTCGATATCCTCAAGATCTTCCACTTCCTCTGCTTCATCTGCGTCATCATTGGAGGAATCGTCGTCAAACTCTTTATCAAGTGAATTCACATCGTAAACTTCTCCATCGTCCCGTTCAGCTAAATTCTACAATAACAAAATCTTATATATTTTGGTACAAGGTGGTAAATGATATTACGCACTTCTAAAAAACTACTCCACCAAGTGCAGCGTCGATACTCCAATTCTTCCAGAGCATTTTCATTAAAAATTAAACGACTCATTCTATGAATCAAAACAAATAGATTTTCCAAATAATAACTTTGTAATACTTCGTATAGGAAAGTACACTGTTTCGGTATTTTTTCAAATTCATAAAATGATGCGCGCTAATAGAGATGCCACCATTTGCAATTTTGTTGTGTTATACTGTTATAAACTATTTATTATACTTTGAATCACGGTAGAGGAGTACCATGCTTGGATTAATATTGCAATATTCTTATGGCTAGGAAATTAATATAACTTCAATTCAATCAAACAAAATATGACATCGAGTCCAACATATGTATTATTCGAGTTAAGTTGTATGTATGCTTTTGTAGGAGTTCGTTCACATTTGCTTACACTTTGCCAAACCAAATTGCGAAAAGCAACATAAACTTTGTTTATTTGCTTATATCTTAAAATACGAAATTTCAAGCAAAGCAAGGACAGCTGTTTCTGAATCGTCTACAATTCTTGTTGGAAAATTGCTTTATTCGATTCGATTATAATAAATGGAAATATGTGAAACGAAGCGATAACCCGAACAAGAATGTGTTGCCATACTGTTTATCAAGAGAATGTTTACTTTTTTCTTTTTTTTATTTGGTAACGTTGGCAACTAGGTATATTTGGGTTAGTGTATACAGTCAGCTGATTAATGCAATTGAAACGTGCAATTCCCAAATACAATGCTTAGTAGCAAATAAGCTTTTGAAAATACTATCAAAAATAATTTATAGTTAATGACATCCTGAAAATATATTTTAATAAGCTGCACAAAGTCATGTAAAATTAGAAATTTAACTGTTCAGAACTGATATCAGTAAGGATTGTGTTTGATTTTGGTCTTGAACTATACATTTGTGGCTCGTCCTATTTATTTACTTAAAGTAAAATAAAATATTAAAAATATATATTTTATTTAATAATGTGGCACTTACGACGTTTTTTCACGCAATTCGCTGAAGAAATCAGCGCACCTACCGATTTAATTAGTTGCTTGCAGCAAACGCCTCAGAAAATACATAACAGTTTTGGCGGTTATCGTAATCTCGATAGTTTAACATGGCTACACAATGCAGCCCCATGTTTTCCGCTTCGCGGTGAACAAATTCAAATAATTCATGAGCCGCATCACTTCTATGAAACGCTAGTGCAACGTAGCGCGGCAGCTCGAGAGCGTATTGTACTAGCCAGTTTATATCTGGGTACAGGTCAATTGGAAAACGCTTTCGTACAAACATTACGTAGCAGCTTACAACAACAATCCTCACTGCATGTCAATGTACTATTGGACTTTACGCGCGGTACACGAGGGGAAGTCAACTCCAAAACGATGCTGTTGCCGCTTTTACGAGATTTTGGCGACCAGATGAGATTATCACTTTATCATACACCAGACTTACGTGGTATGACAAAAAGATTAGCTCCACCACGTTGGAATGAGCTACTCGGGCTGCAACACATGAAAGTTTATCTCTTCGATGACGCTGTTCTTATATCGGGAGCGAATTTGTCAAATGATTATTTCACGAATCGTCAAGATCGTTATATACTCATTGAAGATAAACCACTTGCAGATTTTTATGCACAGTTTATTGCTAGAGTGCAAGAATTTAGTTTGGCTGTCAATAAAAATGCACAGGAAGAATTGCATAAAGATGGAAAAATTCTACCATATGAAGGTGTAAAAGAAGAATTCATTATGCATGCAAAACAGCGTATATCTGATTTTATGAAGGATACCTACATTCAACAGCAGAAAATAGTGGAGGAACAGAAAGGTTTTGAAACATCTTTTATTATATAAGAACTTTGACGTAAAATCTTTTAATTTTATTTTAGGTGCTGATACATGGATATTCCCGCTGGTTGAAATGGGTCAAATAGGTATTCACCACGACAGCCTTGTGACTAAGCAACTCCTATCATCGCCAATTGAAGGTTCCCGCCTGAAACTTGCCACCGGTTATTTTAATTTAACTCAGGAATACATGGATACCTTGGCTAGTAATTGTTTGGCTCAGTGCAGTATTCTAATGGCCCATCCTAATGTATGCCCATCTTATAATTTCTATTTATCAGTCGATTTTATGTATTGATACGGTTTATTTCTTCTTAAGGCAAACGGGTTTCAAGGTGCTAGTGGTCCCGCTGGTGGCATACCGGCGGCATATACATTAATAGCAAAGAAGTTTTATGAAAACCTTGTGCAGCTGAAGCAAAATCATCGTGTGAACTTCTTTGAGTATGAAAAAGATGGTTGGACCTATCACGCCAAAGGATTATGGTAAAAACTAAAATCATAGAAATCAAAAAGTTTGTGTGTAGAAATAATAAAAAAATATTTTAGGTATTATCTGCCAGACACTTCATTTCCTAATGCTACACTGATTGGCTCTTCAAACTTTGGCGAACGTTCTGTGAATCGAGATCTTGAAACACAGGTGTGCCTCGTTACCACAAACGATGGATTGGCAGAACGTTTACAAGGCGAAGCAGACCGACTGTTTAGTTCTTCAAGTACTGCAGAGAATGAAATTACCTCAAGACCTGTACCTCATTGGGTACAAGCCGTAGTTAAAGTATTTAGAAATTTCTTTTAAGTGGTGTCTAATGTCTGTGACAGACATGTGGTAACAGGCAGAACTGAAACTGGGAACAACTTTAAGTTAAGGAGTGTGAATTTAAAAGCCACCCTCAAATTTACAAAACAAAATATTTCTTTGCTAAATTTTATTTTTTTGGAAGATTTGAGGATAAGTTAGTTTTATCTCCGATATTATCTATTTTTGTACTATGTGTATAGTCTTTATTGGAGTTAGTTGCACAACAAACATGTTGGATTTAGAAAATTTTTTCGAAATATTTTAATATACTACAATATTTCTTTTTAAATATGGTTTTCTTATATACGGTTTCAAATGTCTGTTTATATTTATGGAGTTTGTATGTCAAAAAGCTCAAATTTAATACTTATATGAAAAAATAAATTACTACAATTTTAATTGCCACATACATTTATATTTGTAAATTATGCTATATTGCGACTTAAGAAAAGAAAATTGCTATAGCAATGACTACATATACTCTTGCATTTTAAATTTTATAAAATTCATAATTTAACATAAATTGATATTTAGAATCGATACCTTTTAACTATCGATTTAACAGATTTTCGATAAGCTCCCCTAATTGTAATAGATTTGAAATGGTAAAAGATGCTAAACACAGCTGTGAAACTGAGGCTGCCATTATTACAGAAAAGGTTTTGTAATTGCATTCGGTGGAAGGGAAATATATTTAATTAAAATATTTATATGTTTGGTTGTTAAGTTGAAAGTTTTATCACGCTTATTCCCAATACATTTATTTTGCTTTTAAGATACTTTCATTTCTACTCAAATGAAAAATTAATATGGCAGCACTGGCTGTGAAGCAACATAAAAGAAACTGAAAAAATGTCTCGAAAGCGTTTGCAAGATCGGCTATAGCGGCATTTTGCTAGTTTGATTTGCGTTGTTCGGTTGGACAGTTTATATTGTTTGGTACGGTAGTGCGCGTAATTAAAGTTGCGTGAACGTTATATACATCGTTTTCGAAAATATTAATCGGATTTTGATAGTATTTCTTCATATGAATCTTAAATAATCCAATTCAGGTAATTGTGTAAAAGAAATGTTGGCCAGAGAGGTTTTAAATCTTATTAGAATTATAGTTTAAAACGAAATAGGTTCCCTTGCAAAAGTGCACGCATAACGGTATATACGAAAGAAGTGCGAAAAAAAAAATAAACTGAAAAGGAACTTATTGCAAAGTGGTTTGAATTATGGATTCTGGAACTTTATTGGCACAATATCATTCGGATTGTTTAAGTGAAAGTGTTTCATGAAATGAAAGTAATATTCAATCGTCATAATCGCAAAAACAATATTAGTGTAATATATGAACATATACACGATGCAAAATTCAAAGTTCCCTCATTAATACTAACATCAGATCGGAATCAATGCTAATACTATTCGATGTACATAAGTATATCATCCTCCCAGGCGTAAAAAATGTATCAATAGAAAAAAATCAAATAAACAATTAAATCAAAGCTTTTGTTAAAAAAAAAATTGTAATAAGAAATAGAAATAAAAATTATAATAAAATTTGAACACTAATTTACTGCAATCTCAATATTTATTAACTGTCAATATTATAATTTAAAGTGAAAGAAATATAATCGTACGAATAATCTAACACTTAACACAATTTTAAAATTCCTTAAAAATAATAATTAAATCACAGCTCAAAAACGCTTAAACGCTAGGCCCCTTTAATAAACATACTAGTGCATTTATTTAATTTAAGTTGTGTATAAATGTACAGATTTGTACATGCATTACACGCGCACATTTATGTTTTTTTTAAAGTAATGCTTAATACCCGCATATTGCTCACATATGTTTTGAAAAATACATTGTGACTTTAGTGTAGAAATAAGTACTTGTTTGTATACTAATTAAAAAAAGAAATTGTTTTCCTTCTGAGATGCATGTAAAATAAATGACATAAAATATGGAATTGTGGAATTTTTATGTTGCGCAGTTGCTAAGGATATGTGTAAAATAATAAAATAAGCAGCGACGATTAAGTACTCCACAATCCTATTCTTTTCAAAATAATATGCTAATCAAAATCATTTAACAATAAATCACAGTTCAAAAGAGTTGTAGTAGTAGATATTTTATGCACTAATAAACATATGTATTTTAATGTTAGTACTTCTACTCCTTTTATTACGGACTTAATTTTCTTAAGTACGGAATGCTTAACAATTGGCACAGAGTTAATTCGTGACTGGTGTTTCGTTTTTGTCTCTTGCATTCGATTAATTCTTACTAATTAAACATTTGTATTTCTTGCAGATTCGTTGCGGATCTTATGCGCTTACGCGGTGCTTTTGTTTACATTTACTAGTGCGGAATTGTGATTTTAAGCAAAATTTCAGTACTACGACACATTTATATATCAATTAATTTTTGACATCAA
Organism: Bactrocera tryoni; assembly: GCF_016617805.1. Taxonomy (NCBI): domain Eukaryota; kingdom Metazoa; phylum Arthropoda; class Insecta; order Diptera; family Tephritidae; genus Bactrocera; species Bactrocera tryoni. Next base: position 55,612,773 of record NC_052499.1, read on the forward strand.
GCCAATATTTTGTAAGGGAACCGATAGATCAAATGTGCTATTGTTATCAAGACTTAATTAAAAAGCCAGTGTGCTTATAATAAATAGAAAATAAGTTTCACGCTGAAATAAATTACTTGATCAAATGAATCAAGTGACTAACGAATTTCGATCAAGTCAAGTCCACCTACGCATATAACAAAAATATATTTGTGACAACATCCGCTTACTACGAAACCGCTTTTGTGTAGTTTTACTAAGCTGTATTTGTGTGTGTTTGCTTTTGTCACAATTGATCGCATTTTTAATTGCAGCCATAATTTGCCAACATAAATTCAATTAAACTTACTAATTGCTCCGTTCGCCCAACCTTTGTTAAGTGAATATGTATGAGCTAGACGAAAGATAATTGCAAGTGTCACGCTACTTTATGAAAAAGGTCAATTACAAATAAATAAAAAATAACGTACATAACTACATACATATGTTTTTGTGTAAACATTTGTGTTAGTAAGTGCGCTTGTGCAAATTTTGTGTAAATTGAAAAAAAGAAAGTGCCGGGAAAATGTATATCAAACGCCCACCTATTAAAGAGCTCCATCCGAAAAGTAAAGTAAGTTGCTGTCAGGAGTCGAATTTAGTGTTGCTGCCTTTTGCTATGAGTAGAAAACATGGTGGTATAGGTGCACCAATGTATGTGACATTTTTGATATTGTGTTGCGCCAGTAATTTCGATCTTGCCAAAGCGCGGGCGTCTGGCACGGACCCTGCCGCCGCAGCAGATCTATCTGCTACGACGCTTACAGCAACAACTGCACATGCGAATCACAAGCAACATCATCGTAGTACCCTGCAATACGCACACAATAATTTTACCCATTTGCATGAAAGAAGTGCAACGGATTTTATGGCGGAAAAGGGTGGCGTTAGCGCTGGTAGCAGTATGCCAGATGTTGCGGTACCTTTGGCGGCGCGTACGCCTGATGCCCGAACAAATGCAGGTGAGTTTGATTGAATTTTATTATATTAATTATAACTCATTAGTAGCTAAGTTTCTGATCAAAATATGGGAAATTATATCGATAAGAAAATTAATAAGGTTGACTTAGAGTTAATTACCAATGTCGTTGAAAAATTAGAATACAAATAATATCCCCCCTCTATAGTAGTGTTAATTCATGAACTTCTCCAAAGTCAACCAGCTTTATGGCTATATAAAAATATTTTTATGCGCTTACACATGCGTGGAAGCAAGTGCATTACTAAAATAAACAAACAGTAACAATTGTGCGGTGCATCTAAAGTGTCAGTATATGTACATACAAGCAGATGTAATGCCTCAATTCAATCATGTTGCAGCTACTCGTGTACAAACATGGATTGCAGCAAGCATGTTGTAATTCCTTTTGCTATTCAGTTTTATTTTTTCACACTTCTCATACAAAATGCAACTGGGCAACAGCGCGACTACAACAGTCACAACAACAAAAACAATAAATACTACAACACAGCACAGGAAAACCGCTGGAATAATTGCTTTGTCATTTACTTTAAAATCGTGACGTGATCACGGCGATAATGCCAGGCAAAAGCCCCATGAACTGCAGCAATGCGTCGTCGTACCTAAATATCAAATCAAAATTGACAGGAAGGCAGAACGGCATGTAAAAATTTGTATATCTGTACTAACATACGTATGTATGTATGTATATATTGTGTGGTACCGACAGGTCAACCGAATGACTTAAAAAGTAGAAGAGGAACAAAAGTTGCTTGGGCGCCTCAAAAGTCGTATAAGCTGATTTACACGCATCCAAAGCAGGTGTACAGAGTAAGATTCTCCATGTTACATATTCAAAATAAGAACGGAAAATGTTAATCATATTATATTAAGATCTGAGTTCATGTGCCTGTGTGCGTTAATGCATTTGGGTAAAACATGCTGTCTTGCATTGCTAGTCTTAACTTCGACTTTCTTCAACAAATATTGAGTGCTCCATTTCTTTTACGAATTTCGGAGTGATATTGAGGCACATTTTTTCAAATACCTCTGCATATTAATGAATATATGTATGTATGTATTAAATGTCCTGACCGCCACTCAACGGATCGCGCAACACTTGTCGGTCGTTCTGTTATACAACCACATACAAACAAACATATTTTCATATGTATGTGTTTGCTTTGATTTCCTGGCTGCTTCAATATTATTAATATCATGGCTTTTGTTTCGGTAATTTAATACCTTTTTCTTTAAGTTGTTTGGTTTGAAAAAACAGACAAAAAAGAAAATATTGTGTATATATAGCGGAATCGCACTAAACCTCAGCTGTTTTGTGGCACACAAATGAAGCTCATTATATTTCAATAAGCAATTCTAAATCCAAGGTATCAACCAAGTCGGGCAAGACGAAGGAAGAAAAACGGACAAGCCGAAGAAGACTGAGAAAAGTACAAAATCAGTGTTGAGTTATGAAAACACTTGAAAAATTATGTGTGCAGACTGCCTTGTGGGAAATTCTCACTGCTCACCAGATGTCAAGAAACGTCTGTTTCTTAAGAATATTTTGGTATTTGAGTGGTAAATTGCATATGTGATAGTTAAAGTTGTAATTAAATTTATTTAGTTTTGAGCAGTTGCCTCCAAAAATATCAATTTTCGTTTCATTCAAAAGCATAAAAACTTCTCCGAGTAGTTCCGAGTATTCTGGCTATGGTGATAACTCTCGATCCGATTCAAAATCGGTTCTAATTCGGTTGTATAAATATAAATCCGATTGTTTTGAGAATGTTTTGGTGGAGCGAATTGAAGATCACTTTAAAAGTAATTTTTTCTTGTAGTTTTTTTCCTCTGAAAATTTGAAAAACAGCTGTGTACTTTATTTTTAAAAACGTAATTCCTGCTGGGTCCCTCTAAACCATACACATACATACATACTGGTAAGAACATATGCATTTCCAATCATGCATATAATACCCAAAATAAGAAGTGGCGCTGACAGCGTACGCTTGTTTTGTGCCTAAGAGGGGGTCATGAATAAACGAATACCCCCGTACTTTGAGCACATCCGTTGCAAAGACTGGTCTACCAATAGCTTGCACTGATTTTTTGGGCACATTAAACGTTTTGTGACAAAATCCAAGTGTACACTTCCTTCTTCAGCGCCGGCTAAATACAGTCTTATCTTGTCTTCGCAAACAATATATATTTTTTTCTTTTTTTTTTGTAGATTGAAAGAGTTTTTTCCTTCGAAGTTATAAAATAAACGCCAGGGGCTTGTTGTGACGATCATACAAAGTGTACGTGTGATGCAGTGGAAACGACACGTACATATGTACATGCATTAGGGGTATTTCTTTCGAAGGTCAAAAATTACGATATTTAAATGCAATATTGCAATGAATAAATATTGTGAACTATTTTATTTTATAATAAATGCAACGCAGGGTGTTCGGTAAATTTAAAAAAACGTTGGAATTTTTTTTATTAATATTTTTAAAATATATGAATAAAGTAGAATAGTAATAAAAATATTACAAAATATAATTTTTGGTAACAAAACCAATTTTGTGTGACTCCATATAAAATGTTTCATCCGTTTTGTGGCACACTTAATATGATATAACCCGAAAATATTGAATAAAAGTAATATTTATAGCATTTAGAATAGATTCTATCTCATCTTACTCAAAACTCAGTTTTGGAAACATATTACAACAAGAATATTCCAACAATGTATCACCCTAATGCTGTGGACTCTTTGAAGCAGCAGTGAAAGGTTGAAAATACAGCGTCTCGTCACTTAAGATAATTTATAGTTCATATTTACTTACATATGTACATATGTACACACACAAACACACTGACTCACAGCTGCACTGGCGGCGTGGCATGTCGACACCAAACGCAGTGCCATTCACGCCGGTGTTTACCAGCAAATTATGGCATGCTCGTGCACTTGCATGCATAAGCAAATCTGCGTTGTGGGAAAGCCTTTCTCAAATATTTGAACGCCTTTTGTTAATATGGCTAAGCCGTTTAAGACCTAATTATGCCTTTGCGGCTCAAATGAAAGTGCGATAAGCTGTTAAATACCAAAATGCGTGCTTGCATACATAAATCCGTTACTGTTTACACATGCACTTCTGCTGAAATGAGTCAGAGCAAGGTAAACAGCACAAAGTGTTTCAAAAAAAAACCGAAAAGCCCTCAAAGTCATTATAACGTCAAGCCTTTGCATAATTAGTGAATGGCGTTAGGTTGTTTTTGTTGAAATAACGTATTTTACTTAAGCAAGACAAAATGCGCAATAGGGAATGTTAAAATTTGCAAGTTAAAAAAATTGAAGTTAATGTTAATATTCAGAAATGCATAAGCGCTGAACTATGATCATAGGCCTACCGTTTATAAATTAAGACTTGCCAGCTAGAAATAATCTTTATAAATTTATCTCTCAGAGCCTGTTTAATAGACGTGTCAGCTTTTAAATTTGCATGTTTTGCAATTTTAAATTGAGTTTACCATGAAGTGTGTAGCACTTAGAAGGAAACGTATACCCTATAAATAATATAAGCTCTAGTGGTCCGATCTAAAAAATTTCTTCGGCTATTGCATCGGTGCCTTGGAAAATAATCCCTGCCAAATTTCTTGAAGATATCTCGTCAAATGGAAAAGTTTTCAAATTATAACCAACGGTTTTTGATCGATCAGTTAATATGACAGCTACATATATGCTACAGTGGTCCGATCTTAACCAATTTTTCGGTGGTTGTACTGTTGTCTTAGAAAATAATCCATGCTAAATTTCTTGAAAATATATTGTAAAATAAAAAAGTTTTCCATACAAGAACTAGTTTTTGATCGATCGGTTTGTATGGCAGCTATGTATATGCTTTAGTGGTCCGATCTAAAAAATTTCTTCGGAGATTATACCGCTGCCTTGGAAAATAATCCCTGCCAAATTTCTTGAAGATATCTCGTAAAATGGAAAAGTTTTCCTTATAAGGACCGGTTTTTCTTCGATCAGTTAATATGGCAGCTATATGCTATAGTGGTCCGATCTAAACCATTTTTTCGGTGGTTGTACTGTTGTCTTAGAAAACCAAACATGCCAAATTTCTTGAAAATATGTTGTAAAATAAAAAAGTTTTCCATACAAGAACTGGTTTTTGATCGATCGGTTTGTATGGCAGCTATATGTTATAGTGGTCCGATCTAAAAAATTTCTTCGGAGATTATACCGCTGCCTTGGAAAATAATCCCTGTCAAATTTCTTGAAGATATCTCGTAAAATGGAAAAGTTTTCCTTATAAGGACTGGTTTTTCTTCGATCAGTTAATATGGCAGCTATATGCTATAGTGGTCCGATCTTAACAATTTTTTCGGTGGTTATACTATTGTCTTAGAAAATAATCCATACCAAATTTTTTGAGCATATGTTGTAAAATAAAAAAGTTTTCCATACAAGAACTAGTTTTTGATCGATCGGTTTGTATGGCAGCTATATGCTTTAGTGGCACGATCTAAAAAATTTCTTCGCACATTGCGGCTTTGCCTTGAAAAATTACCCATGCCAAATTTTTTGAAGATATCTCGTCAAATGGAAAAGTTTTCCATATAAGATAGTTTTTGATCGATCAGTTTTCTTCGGAGATTGCAGTATAGATGTATGTAGTATAGTTATCCGATCTAAACAGTTTCTTCGGAAATTGTACCGTGGCTTGATCTATGTAATTTATCATGGTCATCTAAATATGCTGCTATATTCTAATCCATTCCAGCTGTTACCATGAGCACAAATTCATTTTTTGCGATTTTTGCCAATTGTCAAGAATACTGATTTTTTTACTGCTTAAACTTTGATTTATAGAGATGATTTTTATAGCAGTTAGAATAATAAAATGTCTGTTAGTTAACAAAGGTTTAGCACTGGATTGAGTGATTTATGGTATATCATGGGCGATTTTGTGCCATCTCTGTCGTTTAAACCCTGCATTTTCTTTGCCAAATTGTTTTTTTCTTCGCACAACCAAATCTGGTGCGCTAAATGCAATTTCTCACAATGGAAATATTCATAAATGAGATAATAGGACACGCCTAAGCGTAAACGAAAGGCACCGCAGGTCATAAATTAAATGCCAAGCAATGAATCTTCAGACTCGCAGCATTGGATATGCATTAGGCTAATCGGCTCACACATACGCACACAATTGCAGCAATTTTCCGAAGTTAAATGGACTTTTGTTGTGGGCTTGTTGGGTGCGAGCAGGAAGTCGGCAGCCGAAGCAACAGCGATGCACTTGTAGAGCACGAATGTGGAAATGTCGAAAAGCATAAAGAAAATAATTTATGTTTGCATTTACTAAAGCGTTAAAGAAAAAACAAAACAGAATGGATGCATTGCGCATTGTGGCCGCCATAAAGCCGAGCAATGATTAAAGATAGAGGGATTTATGACGTCGCCAAAACGGCTGAACGCTGAAAGGATGCAGCACATGCCCAAACTGGCGCGGTCTTGGTTATGAATTGAGAACAAATCAAGGCAGAAAATAATAAATGAGAAGTACCAAGTAAATGAACATTTTAGCGTTATGAGATCTTTTACAACAACACACACATATTTGCCTGTTAGATATATTTCGTAATTGCTCATATACATACACGCCTAGCTATTTATCTGACTGCCAAAGCAGTAGTGGATAATATTACTATTAGCATGCGTGCGGAACTGTAGCATTGTGGAACAGTACCAGATTCCAGATACCAAATTCGTTTTCGGGTAACTGTTATCTTTTCAGTGATGCTTACTTCCTTTCACCTAACTAATAAATGAAACTACTGACCTGTTATGGCTTAAGTTGATTATGTGGCAATCAATCGGAGATTTTGCTCTTCAAATTCTGCTCGAAGTGAATTCCAAAACTATAGAAAGTTAGAGAATTTTAGCAAATCGGGAATACTAAATACCTACAAGCCTTTTTTGGACATAAAAAAACTCCTAAAAAATTCTTCCGTTCGGCGACGGCTTTGAAGCTTAGAGATTTCTATATTTGTTGCGTAACTTAAAGAAGCGCAAAAGATTCTCGTTTGACTCCTTTTATTCTCGCAAAAGCATTGAAATTCTACTTACCAGGAGCCCAAAATCAACCCTGCGTTACCTTCTTCTCATTCTTATACATTTCGCAGGCCTATTTCTTAAGCTAACCGTCTAAAAATTGCTTCCTCCTTCAGATATCTATGTTGATCTATTCAATAATACCCACGAAATTACAAGTCATGTTAATTTGTTATGTTTCAAACTGTAGTGATTCTTGAACTTCTTTGATAATAAGTTTCAACTTGGTCTCTGTGCGACTGTGAAATCCAGCTGGTAGGAAATCTAATGAACTATTTGCCTTTAGCAGTGCTCATCTTGCCATAATTGTTATAGTTCTTACTGGACAATGTCCAATAGGCATTCATGCTGTAAGGATAAAAATGCAGTCGGAGCCAAACTGTCAAAGTTATATGGTAGAAGTTAGGGTAGAAATATCCAGAAACTTTCTCCTCCATTGTTCAGCTTTGCAAGACTGAGGCTGAAACATATCGAGAGTCCTACCTACGGTGAACCAGGAAACTGCCGAAACTTGCTCCAAAAAAAAAAAAAAAAAAATTGTGATCGGTTCAAAGCACTTCGTCGCTTCTTGAGGTTCTTTATGATCAATTTTATAGGATTTCTAGAAACCAAAGCAGACCGCCGTTATAAGCTGTCCTAGTGGATCCATGTTAGGATCGACCATTTAACCCCACCTTACCTAACCTTGAACTAATCGCCTCGGACAAGTCTAGTTCGATTAAAACCGTCTTCAATATTTTAATTATGTCCGCTTGTCGAACCTTGCCAATGCGGATGCGCTCTTAATTTCTAGAAAAACTACGAGCATATACAATAAATCGGTCCATATTGGATTTTATATCTTAGATAACAACTTCGATCATCTGTTGATTAGATTCCACCTCGGTACCCATTTATTTCTCATTGCTACAGGTGAAAGTACGTCATCTGTATTAGTTCCATGCATTCTGTAAAAGCTAAATACATACCACTCTGTTCACTATATTTGATACTAGTCCTTATAAGTTGCCTTAGCAGCAGCCACCACTGGGTTTCACCTAGATTCATGAACTCAGTGTACCTGTTAGAATTCAAATAAAAGATGAGGCCGTTGGCAACTCAACAAGAAGACTTTATGAGATAAATACATACATACAACAGCAACACACAAATCTTCATCCGCGCCCTATAGAAATCCCATTTTAAAATGAGCGAATAGCTTGCGATGCAAAAGTCAAGACAGCCAAAGGTTCGCGAACAGGCAGAAAGACGGAAAACTCGTAAAAATGTGAGATGTTGCAGACAGCTGTGCCCAATAAGGGCTTAAGAGCGCATGCTAAGCGCTAGAAAATACACGCATAACAAAAAAGAAGCAGAACAGCATAGCATTCGCACATCAAATGCTAAAATTGCTGTTTGTTGTTAGATGCTACAGAGGCGAAGAAAGCAGAAAAGGTGCGGCGACCCGCTGCGCATTATGTCAGCGCATGCAGCAAAGATCCTCCCGGATTTGTGTGAAGCTGCCTGTTGCAGCAAGTTGCAGCCATGTTGCCGCTCGTGTGTACTCAGGTGTGACGGACAGCAGTGGCGAGCGATCACTGAATGCAACTTGCACTTGTTAGCGTCTAAGTGCTAATTTGTTGAAAGTCCACGCAGTCAGGTGAACAGCCCGCTGGACTGACAAATCCGTTGCCTTGAAATTACATCTTCAATTGTGCATTTCATATGCACTCACGCACACATCCATACCTACATATGTCTCCGGTATTAAGCAATCATTTGTGCCGCAGCGTTTACCTTGTGGCCGCAGCCTCACGCACTTGCCACCGAGCCACCGACGACAAAGTCTATGCAAACACACATACACGCACGCTTGTTTGTATATAGTTCATTGGTCAGCGCGTAGTAAATTCTTGTTTACCCTCCGATTGCCAGGCATACAATGTAACGCGGTCTGCGTCTGCGCCTGCGCGTCAGTCCGACCATAGATTGTCGTGTTTACCTTTTATGCATTCAGCCGAAATTGATTTTCTCTCGAGTCGTCTCATTATTGTCATGTGTAATTCTTACTCATAATATTTTTTATTTTATTTACTTTGCTTGGAATCTCGTGTTGTTGTCGTATTTCGTTACATTGTTGTTTACACGCTTTAACACTTTCTTTTGAATGTCTCCTGTGCATATGGGGAATATCGGAAATGCCTCCACACAGCATGTCGCTGTCAAATAGAAATCGTGTTAACTGTTAGTGTCATAATATATTTTGAAAAGATAAAGTAAATAAATAAGTTGAAGTGAAGTTATTAACCCTATTTTTGGTGTTTGGTTACTAAAAGTGAGAACTTTCAGCCGCGCCTTGGAAAATAGCTGAGTAGCAGTGGTTAGACTTCTTTAAAGGTTTAACGAGTTAATGGTTCAGCGTGGCCCTGTGCCGTGGTCCACAAAGTCGCATCCTTTAACACCGCTCGACTATTTTTGTGGCGCTATGTGAAGTCGTTTGTCTACGCAGATAAGTCCGAGACGACTGACGTCTTGGAAGAGAATATTCAGCGTGTTATTGCTGACATATGTCTCAATTCTTCTTCTCTTTTTCTACTTTATTGGTTTTCGCGGTTATAGCCGAGCTTACAATAGCGCGCCAGTCGTTCTTCCTTTTCGGTCTTTGGCACCAATTGGAGATTCTAAGTATAGCCAGATCTTCTCCACCTGGTCTCTCCAACGGAGTGGAGGTCTTCCGAATCCTATGCTTCCCTCCGCGGATACTGCGTTGAAAACTCTCAATGTCGAAGTATTTTCATCCATTCGGACAACATGAACTAGCCATCGCAGCAGTCTTTTTCTTCTTCTTAATTGGCGTAGACACCGCTTACGCGATTATAGCCGAGTTAACAACAGCGCGCCAGTCGTTTCTTCTTTTCGCTACGTGGCGCCAATTGGATATTCCAAGCGTAGCCAGGTCCTTCTCCACCTGGTCCTTCCAACGGAGTGGAGGTCTTCCTCTTCCTCTGCTTCCCCCGGCGGGTACTGCGTCGAATACTTTCAGAGCTGGAGTGTTTTCGTCCATTCGGACAACATGACCTAGCCATCGTAGTCGCTGTCTCTTAATTCGCTGAACTACTTGTGTCAATGTCGTCGTAAATCTCGTACAACTCATCTTTCCATCGGCTGCGGTATTCGCCGTTTCCAATGCGTATAGGATCATAAATCTTCCGCGGAACCCTTCTCTCGAAAACTTGTAACGCCGACACAGCAGATGTTGCCATCTTCCATAGCATAGCAGGACAGGGTCTTTGGTCTGGTCTTTGTTCGTCGAGAGAGGATTTTACTTTTGAATTGCCTACGCGGTCCGAAGTAGCACCTGTTGGCAAGAGTTATTCTTCGTTAGATTTCGAGGCTGACGTTAACTACCTTCCATTTCATTATAGGATCATCCAACGCAATTTCAAGAGTTTTCACGATGTTTTCTCACGTTACTTGTGGTCTTTCTTAACTGAAATCTTCTGTGCTGGCACGACTACGCCGAAATCCATTAAGCCAATACTTGATGATTGAATGTACTGGGACAAATTTTGTTTCATTATTAAGCCAATGTTTTGCGGGATTTCTTCTCCATCAGAAAATAACCCTATTTCAGTCAAAATAAACTTGACTTCAGTGTAGATATAAACAGCAACGATCACTTGAGACCAATAACTTGAGAATGTTGGGTGAAGTGTCATGAAATTTTAAGAGTTAATATTAGTAGGTTAGAGTTTTTGTTTGTTTTTGCCGCGATTTCTTTCATATTTAGTATATATTAAAAATTTTTGTAACACACATTTGCAACAGTGAACGAGACCCAAAAAAGGAGTTATATAGAACCAAGATAGAAAAATAAAAAGTTGAATATTCTGCTAGTTTAAAACGTGTACGTTATGCTTGCGAATAATTAAACACTAATTTTGGCTATAATTCGCTGCTTATAACGCATTATAACAGAAATTTACATAAATTGACACAAATAATAAATGATGAGCGAATTTCGAAACAACCCTGGAGACTTATTTAACACATATTTTATAGCATTTAGCTAAATAACTGGGAATATGCACAGTTTAGTTTTATAAGCGCAACGAGCGAACCGGTTTGAAAGCCATTCTCATAGCTGATAATTCATCAGTGATGACATTACCAAAGCTTAAGCCAATTTATCAAGCAAAGCAGACAATTATTTTGCATTAATATGCATGAAAAAGATATTATGCACGCTCATTTATATGCTTATTTCGGTATCGGTTGTGGCAAAATATGTTTTTCTTTCCTCCTTATAATCGATTAACTAGAAAGTGATTGTTTTTGTATTAGGTTTTTAAAAAAGAAAGAAGTAAAGTAGAAATTTGGTAAATTTTTTTTAAATTGTTTTTTTATTTATTTTTTTTTTATTTATTTTTTTAATTTTTTTATTTTTTATTATTTTTTTTTTTTTTTTTTTTTGTTTTTTTATTTTTTTATTTTTTTTTTATTTTTTTTTTTTTATTTTTTTATTTTTTTATTTTTTTATTTTTACTTTTTTTTAAACCCATGTGCAGTTTGCCACGAACTTAGTAATCTCTTCGATCGGCTAAAAACGGTTTCCACGGAGCGGCAATTTCAGTTTGGGGAGTAACAAAAAATCACACGGAGCCAAATCTGGTAAATACGGCGGTTAATTGTTGGTATTCATTGCGTTTTTGGGTTTAAATTCGGTCACAATCGCGGCACGATGCGACGGTGCATTATCGTTGTGTGAAATCCATGTATTGTTCTTTCACAATTCCGGCCGTTTTCGACGGATGTTCTCAGGCAAACACATCAATAAGGCAAAATAGAACTCCTTATTGACTGTCTGTTTTTCCGGAAAAAACTCATGACGTCCAAAGAGACCTGTTTATGGAAATCTTTTTGAAAAAGTTCAGCTTTATTGGGACGAGTTGAGCAAGAACACGTTTCTTACCCAAAATATCCACCAAAATCATTCGAACGGACTCGCTAGAGATGTCGAGCTCTCTTGTCATCTCTTTACAACTTCCCTGACGATTTTCAAGCACCATATCCTTATTTTTTTAATTTGAAATTTTTATCAGCTGAAGAGGTTGAAGCCTCCTCCAACCGTCTTTGAAGACTTTGTACAACTCGTAGGCTTGTATATTTGATAAAACAGAATCACCGTATACCTTTTCCAATATTCGCAACGATAATATAAAAACTGTGCAATCCCCTTGGAGCCGAATATGTAGATCCGAGTGATTTTTTACCGAAAATATCGGTCAATGTATGACATATATGTATAATTGAAATTTGGAGAGAATTTTTTCCTGTGTATCAAAAATGTTTTGAATCGGGTCATCGGGTATGGTGGCTAAATACCTAATTCGAACTTCCGGGTGACTATATACCGCATATACAGGTACAGTCGGGTGAAAACTTACCCCATATAACTAAGAAAACTGCAAGTTGCAAGAGTATGAAACTGAACTTTCCTTACTTATTTTTCTTACTTTTTTAATATTTTTTTTATTTAGTGTTTTTATATTTTCATTTATTTACATTTTTTATATATTTTGTTTTTTTTTTGTTTTGAAAACAGCAGGTTGTTGCCACACGTGAATAACGCGTTAAACATTTTTTTATTTTCTTGTTTGCTACGCAACAGCAGCCGCGATCAACGCCTGTCGTGAGCTTTCCAAATCACAAGCTGAGCGTACAAAATCAATAAATGCTATAAACACATTTACTAAAATTTCTCCCATTTAATAGTAGCAAATCAATATTTATTTAGGTTAGACATTCTATAATTTTCAGCTATTTTTAATCTGTACAAATTGCAGCGGCTTGGCGTGGGCTCAACCGCTGTTCACTCTTCTTCTTCTTTTTCCACTATAAAAATAATAAAAACGGTATCTAAGCGCGTTCGGAGTTTTCGCCTGTCAAAAACACAATTGAGACATCTTAACTTGAATATTTTATTAATCATATTGTATTTCATTCTTGTCTTGCGCGCATTCGATACATAAAAATCATATAAATTTACAGAGAAACAAATAATAATAACTTTTGAGTCACACAACGCAGCTGTGTGAGCGCCGAAGAACGCTACAACTGGTCCACAACTACCCACAATAGAAGATTTTTTCGTGCGCTTTTGTTATTTGCCCAGCTTTTCTACGCTGCGCGGTCGCTGTTGCCGTCGTTGTAGTTGCTGCTTTTGTGTTTTGATTTTTGTTTTGTGATTAATGTAAACTGCCACAGCCCACATACTAGAAAATGTTAATAGAATTTCGCTTTATTGTATTTATTAGTGAACACAGAAAGTTCAAAGTGAAATCTATTAGATTTCACGCTAGATTTCTAACGCTTAACGCTGCCTCACTGGCTTCCACTGGTTCTTGGCATTTTTTCGTATTCTACTTTATTTTCTATCTATTGTTAGCTATGAGTATCATGATTGCATTCAAGTTTCTAATGAATTGTTGATTCTTGTAATTTGGGTATTTCATTTTTATTTTTTTAAATTTTGATTTTTTAATTAGATGTATTTAAATTTTTTTAATTTTCAATTTTTTTTATTTTAATTTTTTTATTTCATTTTTTTAATTTTTTATTTTTTTATTTTTAATTTAATTTAATTTTTATTTTTATTTTTTTTTCTTTTATTTTAATTCTTTTAAATTTTAATTTTTTATTTATTTGTTAGTTTAATTTTTTTATTAATTTTAATTGTTTTTTTTCATTTTATTTTTACATTTTTTGCAATTTCTACTTTTTTATTTTGATTTTTTTTTTTAATTTTATTTTTTATTAATTTTAATTTATTTATTTTTTCTTTTAATCTTTTTAAATTTTAATATTTTATTTATTTGTTAATTTTATTTTATTTTTATTAATTTCAATTTGTTTTTTTAATTTTAAATTTTTTTGTAATTACTACTTTTTTATTTAATTTAATTTTCATTTTCAGATTTTTTTTAATTTAATTTTTATTTTAGTTCTTTTAAATTTTAATATTTTTATTTATTTTTTAATTGTAATTTTATTTTTTATTAATTTTAATTTGTACTCATTACATTACTTTTTTATTTAATTTAATTTTCATTTTCAGATTTTTTAATTTAATTTTATTTTAATTCTTTTTAAATTTTAATATTTTTATTTATTTTAATTGTAATTTAATTTTTTATTAATTTTAATTTGTTTTTTTTTGGTCATTTTAATTTTAATTTTTTTTTTTGTAATTTCTACTTTTTTTCAATATTTTTTCAATTCCAGATTGATTTTTAATTTTTGCCTTTCTGCTTGCACTTTTTAATATTTTTTATTGCTATTTTGTGGCAGCACCGCCATCGTCGTTATGCTTGCTTGTTTAAATAATTCGTTAATGCTTGCCCATTTAAGCTGCAATCGATGTATTTTCCCTGCAGCAACTACCATAAAAACAACAAAAGCATCAGTGAAAATATCAAAGGCATTGTTTTGTTTTGACTAACAGATTAATTTTGAAATAAAAATTTCTAGGCCATGCATTGCTCGCTGTATACCATAAACACCGCACAGACACCTGCCAACCATCGCTGACCTATTTAGTTCGGCAATCTGTAGACTGAGCTGCCTGCATTGAATGCTAACTGCAATTAGTCTGCAGTGCATTTGTTGCGGTATTTTTTTTTTTGAAATTTTCGTTTGAACTTCGGAAATAAACCTTAATTTCAAATGTTACTGTGGTACTTTCTTTTAATTTTCGGTATATATGTATGTATGTATGTATGTATGGTAAATTTTGTAAATTTTTCTTATATTTTTTTGATTGGTTTTTAGTTTTCAGTAAAATATTTTCAGTTTTTCTTTTTCTTTCTATTTTCATTTTTTAATTATTACTATGTTTTTTAGATATGTTTATAATTTTGTATTATTTCATACCCAATATCTTTTTATTTATTTGCCTTTTCATATTAAGCATATGTTTTCCACCTGTTTCTATTATCGTTGTAGTATCAGATGTCACGTTATACATATGTAATTTTTTATGGTCTCATATTAATGGCTAAAGTGTGGTAGCTAATGAGACACATTGCTTTTTGTGGCTCTACACCTCGAGAAACTAAGCTCTAAGCAATAAATAATTTACATAAACAGTTTTTTTTCTTCTAAGTTTGATTGCATCAAAAGTGCTAGATGAGTCACGAGCAGCTGCTGTTCCGTAACTACTTTATTGCGATATTCCGTGAAAGATTGGAAAATATTTCTGCTGTTTCTTATTTAATCAAGCCTGACTTCACGATTTATTTTAAACATTTTTTTTTAATATTTCTGTGGCAATTAAAAAAAATTATTGGGTAGTCGAAAGTCTTTTCGTATTTCTAATCAAACTTCAACAATTTTTTTTTTATATTTATAATGAACTACAATGAACCAAATATGTACCATTTTGGTCGACTTTTTGGTTTCTCAGTGAAAAACTGCGACAAGTAATTTTCATAGGCTTCTATTGAAATCAACTTTACTCCATTAAGGGAGTTCTGCATTGACTGAAACAAATGGTAGTCCGATGGTGCAGGGTCAAGGCTATATGGTAGATGCATCAAAACTTCCCAGCCAAGCTCTCCCAGTTTTTACTGAGTCATCAAGGATATGTCATCAAGATTCTGTTGATCAGTTCTGGCCGTTTTTTTTGATTGCTTGCTTCAATCTCATCAGTTAGTGACAGTAAAATGTAGAATCGATAGGGATAGGCTGGTGCAGTGGATAGGAATAGGCTGGTGCAGTGGATGATTCCTTTCCAATCCCACCAAACACTTAGCAAAACCATTCGAGACATTAATCCTGGCTTTGCGACCATTTGTTGAGCTTCACCACACTTGGACCATGCTCTTTTTCGCACATTATTGTCATATTTGATCCACTTTTCGTCTCCTGTTACCATTCGCTTTAGAAATGGTTCAATTTCATTTCGTTTCAACAAAGAATTTCAGATGTTAATTCTGTCAATTAAAATTTTCACAGACAATTCATTTGATACCCAAACATCAAGCTTCTTTTTGTAGCCAGGCCTTTTTAAATGGTTCAAAACTGTTTGATGATGAATGTTAAGTTCCTTAGCGATGTCATGGCTGCTTATGTGACGGTCGTGGTAAATCTTTTCCTTAATTTCATCGATTTTTTCAACGATAGGTCGACCAGAGCAGTGCATCTTTCGCTTTGAAATTTCCAGAACGGAAGCGAGCGAACCATTGTTGTCTCCGTAAACTTCACAAATTTCATTGGTTGCTTGCGTGGCATTCTTCTCTTTTTTATACAAAAATTTCAAAATATAGCGGATTTATTTATTATTTTCACTCATTTTTAAACAGCTGTAACTTTTTTCCAACTTCCCCGAATTTAATTTCTGTTAAATGAAGCTTAAAATCTCACCTTTCCAACACTATATGGTATGATTTGGTAGCACTGGAGATATACGACTGCAACGACATCTATTGACAGCAAACAGATAGACTTTTTCGACTACCCAATATTTCTCTTATACCTCCAGCGACACAACAACAATAATAGCATTAAGCCGATCTTGATCATTGACGATTTAAGCAATGCATTACTTTCATTAATCGCCCAGTAGGCAAATGCTGTCAACATGATTCTTATCGACATTTAGCAGGAGGAGAGTTACAGACAGCAGTACTGGTAGCACAACAACAACAAGGCGCAAGCGTGCGAGCATTTCCCTAAACGTCGGTGTGAGGCGAGATCAAAGCGCATCCCGTCGCGCTAAACTGCCAATTACCGTCATTAAATAGGTGGAGCCGATTGGCAACAACAACTACGCAACAACAAGTATGAAAAAAATAATATGTGTAAGTGTTTGGAATACGGTTAGCGCCTAAGTAGCAACTCGTACTGACACACAGACCTACAAATACATGCAATTTGTATTAGCCGCTCGCATTTTAAAGTCACTGTGGCAGGCGCTGCAGCCAACTATCGACTACTTGTAATCAGTTAGACAGCCAATTTGCATTATTCATACCTACACATACACACAGTGACACGCATACATTCACAGTTCGTAGTTTATGCGAAAATCTATGCAATAAATTACGCCAAGTAAATGGCAAATAGCAAATTGTTGCGAGCAAATAGAGCTACAAGCGGTATATACATACATATGTATGTGTATATATGTACATATACATATACATATATTTTTGGTTATATGTAAAGGCAAGTGTTCAAGTGTTATTCGTAATAAATTGTTTATGTTTATTGTACGCAAATTGAGTCACACGCTGAGCGATGGAGGAAGGAGCCTGGTGTTGCCAGCTTTATTATACCCTGATCGAGGGAAAATATTAAGGGGTTATATGGGTTTCCTCGGTTAAAAAACAGCCTTTTTTCAACAAATTTTTCTCATATAAAAAAATGAAATATTTTATTAGAATTTTTATTGTTACAAACATACACTATTAACAAAGCAATAATGAAATTTTGGAAACAAAATATTTTAAACTCCGCTATTGCGACGTGATTTCCGGTGTCCCCTCGGAAAAAGAGATGCGCCCGCGTTGGCAAGATAACTCCGTACAGGATCACCTAAGTGAAAAATACGTGTTTTAGTGAAAACCTCGGAAACGTCGGAGATCCCATAAAAAAGTATATATAGTCAGTTTTTGCCATATCGATCTGAAATTTTGCGAACTTCCGATATCGGTCGATATGGCTGCCGTACAAACTGTACGATAAAAATCAAGTTTTTGTATCGAAAACTTTTTATATTGTATGGAAACTTTTTATTTGTGAAGGGTATTTATGTTTCGCTGCAACCGTAGTTAACTTTTTTTTTTAATTTTTCTTAGAAAAAATCAGGTTTCTACGACAAAATTGAATTTATAAGTGCAAACAGAGTCGTAGTGCATGAATTGAGCGCTACTGCCAGGCGTCAGGTCTTAAATATAATCTAACTTTAATGTATAATATTTAATACACATACACTCGCTCATATTTTTCTATTTCGCTTCGCCTAATGTAGGTATTCTACCTGTCGTTGCAACAACAAACATACAAACAAATATTTTTGTTTAGCTGATCACTGCCACTAGCCGCAAAGGCGTGCCAAGACCGGACCGCACTCTTTCATACACAGAAACATACATACACACAGCATTCGTGCAACATTTATGACTCATATACCCAATTGCTTAAATGGAAATTTTCTAAAGGGTTTCAGCTGCGCTTAGCGTTGTGTTCACATTCAACCTACCTTCTTGCCGCGGTCTTCAAGTGGTATTTGTTGAGAAAAGCCGCTTAGCCTGGAGTGTTAAAGCCATGAAAATTATTCTTATGATAATTGTGTAGTTAATGTGGGCCACGCAGTGTGTCAACAAATCTAAGCGGTGAAATTTAATGTCAGTCGCGCCTCTGTAGCTGGGAAATTTTTCGGCGCATTAGCTTTTAGTTTTGATGAGTTCATGAGTGTGTTCTCCATATGAATCGCTGTGACACTCCACGCTCGCTATAAAAATTAGAATAAATGCAGTTTTAAGTGCTTGTACAGTTAGTTTTTGAAAGCTTATTAGAATTGTAAGCCCTTATACGGTATTTGTTTGTAAATATGTGCATATATACCTTTCATATTGAAATTTATAGAAAATATTTAGATTTGTTGTTACTTACGCACACTAATCAACAAACATACGGTCTAATCTTTGGATCTAACGCACTTAACAATGTGTACAACATTGAAAAATAGGCTGTATCTAACGGTACTGATCATTGTTGAGGTTGCCAGCAGCTGTCAAGTTAATTCTGCTTGAAAATGCTCAAAGAAATATTGTTCTATAGTCTTTTTAAAGTTGAAATCTCAGAAAGCCATTTCCGTAGACATACTATATACATTAGAGTGATTCAAAAAAAAATTTTTTTTTTCGTTTGGTACTCGGAAAAATAGTTTCCTAGACACCTCTAAGAAAGCTCCAAACATGAGTTTTTAATTGTAAAAATTATTTAAAAGATATTAACAGTTAAAGTTTGATAATTTTTGGGAAAATTTTTTATTTCTTATGAATTTTATAACTCAATGAAAATAAATTATTATGAATAGATTTTTGGAAGGGCTTTCTTAGAGGTGTCTAGGAACATATTTTTCCGTGTACCAAACGAAAAAAAAAAAAAAATGTTAGATTTTGTGCCCAAAAAATAAGGTGACATTTGAATTTAAAGTGCGCGCGTCGAAGGATTTGGAAATTTTTTTTTTAGGTTGGTAGTACTGTCAGTCACATTTATGTAAAATTTCATGTCAAAATATTTATTAGTGTTTGAGATACGTGTCGTTTTGTGAGCTGCTAAAAGTGAGTTTTTCGTTTTTTGCGATGTCGAAATTTGTTGAGCAAAGAATTTGCATTAAATATTGTTTACGGAATCAATTTTCTGCTGCGGATACGTTGAGGATGGTGCAGAAAGCCTTTGGTGATGAGGTTATGTCTAAAAAAAATGTTTACAAGTGGTATAGTGAGTTCCAAGGCGGTCGTGAACGTGTCGAAGACGAAGAGCGTCCAGGGCGACCACCAACCTCAACCGACGAAGCTCACGTTCAACAAATCAAAGATTTGGCGTTGAAAAACCGTCGATTAACAATTAGAGACCTTCCTGATGAAGTTGGCAAATCGAAAAGCTTAGTCAATACCAAATTGAAGGATGTTTTGGGCCTCAAGCGCGTCAAATCTCGACTGGTACCGAAAAGATTGAATTTTTTGGAAAAAAGGCGTCGCGTTGAAGTGTGTGAAACGATGTTTTCCGACTACCAGGGTGTCATGAAACGCATAGTAACTGGCCATGAGACTTGGATCTATGCTTACGACGCCGAAACAACCGATCAAGACCAAAAAATCGCTCCAAAGTCGCTCAAAAATCAAGGGCATGTTGACTGTTTTCTTCGATTATCGTGGTGTTGTGCATTATGAATTCCTTCCAACCGGTCAAACAGTCAACAAGGAATATTATTTGAATGTTATGCGTCGTTTGCGTAACGCTATTCGCCTAAAAAGGCCGGAATTGTGGAAAGACAATTCTTGATTTTTACACCACGATAATGCACCATCCTATACTGCCCTCGTAATTCGTGTTCATTTCGCCAAAAACTCAACCCATATCGTTCCGCAACCACCGTATTCACCTGATCTGGCGCCGTGCGACTTCTGGCTGTTCACCAAGCTCAAAATACCGCCCCGGGGACACCGTTTTTATACGATAGAGGAGATTCAAGCCGCAGCGAAGACGGAACTGAAGACCATCCCGGAAAGTGACTACAACCAGTGTTTCGAAGATTGGAAATCCGTTGGCATAAGTGCATTGCATCGGGTGGGGATTACTTTGAAGGGGATGAAATTGATTTGGAAGAATAAATAAAGAATTTTCAAAATAAATACAATGTCACCTTATTTTTTGGACACAGTACATACCTGATTCATCGATGCTTCAACTTCAAATTTGGTAACAAAAACAAGTCCCACAAGGCCAAAATTGGTGCATATGCATATGGATGAGGCAACAATTCGTAGCATAATTCGAGCATATTAATCATGGTCAGGTGGAAGTTGTTAGATCACCTTTTTCTTTGGCAAATGGGACTGTTTTTTTTGTCCTTCGGGGTCTTAACGGTTCAATCTTTCAGCATAATGTATATCTATACATATGTATTTCATGTTGAAGGTTCTCATCAATTTATCATAATTATTTGTTGATTTTGGTTTTGGTAATCAAAAGGTTGAGGTTGAGTAGATTATTGGCCTTCTGTATCCGAGTTTAGTTACGGCGCTGCCGGTGAGATTGACAGGGGCATTAGCAGTTCCCCCCTCGCCTATGATAAGGTTATTCAGCCTATAAACAACAAGATTTACGTTTGGCAGGGCTGGACTATGTATTCGCATCACCCCATTTGTGCACATTAGGTGTTAGGGTCAACTCTAATATTTCATCTTTTCCTCTTCTTAAGATAATCGATGTAGGTCACACTTTTTAAACCCCCAAACGCAGTGGCAACTATCTTTCCGACCGTTAGGACAGTCGTGCCTACTTCGGAGTAGGTTCGAGACTGAAAGTAGTCGTCTACGAAAATGCACTACACGAGTATAAATTTCTATTGTGATAGTGCGGCTATCGGGAGACTAGGTACTTATAGGACCGCGCTCGTATGTTTCGGGAGACGAAGCTTCGGAAAATATTCAAACAAAGTAAACTGCTATTATTTTACTATTTATTGTTGTTGTTGCAGCGGCAGAAAGCATTGCTGAAGTAATTTCTAGGCATGCTGCCGAGCTCGAGACGGTCCTTGGCCGGTTAAAAATCCGGATTCGTTCTGGTTACTTAGACCCGACTTTCGTGGGAACGGCTTACTATTTTTTAGTTTAGGACAGAATGCAGTCTAAGTATAATTTTTTTTTTAATATTTCTTGATTAATTGCATCTGCTTGGTAAAGCCTAAAAATAAGTATTCAAATCTCAAAACTATTTGAAACTAAAGAAGCTCAAGAATGTGGTTGAGCTATTTTGGTAGAACGTTGCTCTCTAGTAGGTTGGTATGTATAATAATAAATATTCTCTCGGACGCTCTTTGCCAAAGCTGTATGGGGGAAGGCGAGGTGGAATCATCTCGTCACTTCCTCTACTGGCCGGATTGAAATATGTCGGTACAGGCTAGGATTGACATTAGCTTCCTTAATAAACTTGTGGAGAGCTCAAAAACCTTCGTCGATTTATAAGGATCTGGTCATACACATCTTAGTACGAATATGGTGTAAGTGCAAGTGCGTTATATCGATTGCGGATCAACCCTATGACCTAACCTAACCTAACCTAACCTAACCTAACCATACCTCAGCTTTTCTGTCAGAACTGGTTAAACAATTAATATAAAGAAAGCTGCTGATAAAGTGTTCTTTTTTCATGATTTTCACTTCAAAGAAAAAGGCGATTTTTCGAATTTGGGGGCTTGTTGGAGCTTTTGTA
Source organism: Bactrocera tryoni (assembly GCF_016617805.1). Taxonomy (NCBI): domain Eukaryota; kingdom Metazoa; phylum Arthropoda; class Insecta; order Diptera; family Tephritidae; genus Bactrocera; species Bactrocera tryoni. Next base: position 55,634,852 of record NC_052499.1, read on the forward strand.
TGAAATTACATGTATGTATGTATGTCATTTCTAAAAGAAAAAAGAAAAATAGATTTTCCACAAATACTGTGTGTCATTTATTCCACTTCTCTATTGACCTATGCTAAGGCACGTTTTTCTAATTTACATTTCCGCAGAAGCAGTGACAACCCAGCAACGGACTGCGCTTGGACGAGACTCTGTAGGAGAGAGGTCTCGGACCGAAGCGCGGTTAAGTAACTTGAATGCAAAAACACAAGAAAGACAAAGGCATAAAAACAATTTGGCAGCAATTGCTGTTGTTTTTGTTGCTGTGTGTGTGCACATACATACATATATGTGTTTATATGTATCTAACTATAGGAGGTAAGACCATTGTGGCTGCTGCTGCCTTTGTTTTGTGGTGATTTTGCTTTTGTTCGGTGTAGTGAGCTTCAAAAAGACGAAAATGGAATTTATCTCTTTGTTGCATCTTCTGTGCAGACATTTCACCATATTGCGTTGCAGTCGCAGCAAAAGCAGCAACAACATGCACATTGTGGAAAATAAGCAACAAAATGTATTTGTATATGTGTGTGTTAGTGCGGCGAAGGCACAATACGAAATGGCAAGACGAAAAAAATTTAGCTGAAAAACTGTAACCAAAAACATCGGCGCTCGCGGTAAAGGCAGCAGCAACAATAACAACTATGCAAACGCGTGCACCATTAGAAATCAAAGCTGCTAGCGCTTAGCTTTAGTCAACACTTCAGTGCGCACACTCTACACTGCCATGTGTTGCAAGTACAGAAATGCAAGCGGTGCCTGCACGCCTGCACTGGCATAGTTGCGAGTACTTGCAGTGAATATCTGCGCTGCGCATGCGCACATTTCACTTTGCCTTCGGGATGAATGCCGGATGGCATTTCGCGATAAAGTCGCATTTACTTAAGTTGGAAATAAATTCTATGCTGCAGCAGTCAGCACGGGAAAAATCAAACAAAAACAACAACAACAACAAATACCATTTGAAGTTTCGAGCATGCGCTGTTAAAGTTATAGCACGCTGCCCAAAAGACGTTGCCGGACAGCACTTGGAGCAGCGAGATAATAATGACAGTGGCGGTCAATGAGTGTCTGTTGGGAAAGAAATTGTTTGCTGGCTTCGAAAAAGCAAAAAGCAGCCAAAACACTGCACAGAAAAAAGACAAAACAAAAATATATGTACCAAAGAAAAAACTCCATTGGCGATCCAGGCAAAAAGGTTGAGCCAAAAACTAAGCCAGTCTCAAAGTAAATATCAATGAAATGGTAGCACACTTGCCACCACTTCCTTGCCACTTTTCATGCCGAAACATTTGCTAAGTTCAACTCTGCGGTCCATCGCGTCGTCTGGGCCACAGATACCAAAACCAGTTTGTGGCAGAGTTCATAAGTTATTTTTGGCGTTTATTTTTATTATTTTTTGGTTATATTTTCTCATCGCACCACAGCAATGTTGGGTTTTTGTTGCCTTAAATGCCTGACTTGCTGCCGTCTGCAGTTTTTATTGTCCTCTGCGGCATTAAAAGTTCAGCGTTAACCACATAAAGTGTTTCTAACGAAATTTCAATAAACACGGGTATACCTTACCTACCGATAAGCATATGTATATATGTATGTATTTATGTATACGGGGTTATGGAACATCTTGCTTAAAACACCTTTGAGTGAAGTTGTAGCTGTTTTAGGTTCATAGCAGTTTTTTTGTCTCTCTTGCTAAGTTGATGTTCTTTTTCTTTTCAAAGATTTAGTGTTTTCTGTATAAAAGGCATTTTAGCAAGTTAAACGATTTTGGGCGACAAGTCGTAGCTTCATTTCGGCAGTTTATACCGATCCGAAACACACAGGCAACGAATGGCCTTTTTCAAGCTCTCATCTAGGGTTGATTTTCTAGTACTGCTTTGAAAACTTCCAGAGCTAGAAAGTCTGCTTCGGTTCAAACTAGTATTGTTCTTCGCTTTCCTGTTTTAAAATACTTTGTTGAGCGTTCATTTTGTCTTTCCGTATTCCAGACTTTTTATATTCATATAAAAAACGCGGTTCTAAAAGTACTTCGTCTGCAGAACCAAAAATAAAAAATGAAAAATTGGCGATTTATTTCTTAATATAGGCTCCTTTTACTGTGTATACTCGACCCAGCGTTGCTCAACCTTCTTTAAACTCTCCAAGAAACAAGTTTTCTGGAGTTTTGAAAATTAGGTCACCGTGACGGCGACAACTTTCGGTAATTGATGCGTGACTTTATCAAGTTTGGAAACAAAAGGAAGTTCAACGGGACCAGATCCAAGGTTTGTCCGGAAAGTAATAGGACTGAGTCGATTTAAAAAGATTTATTGAACCAATCGTTATAATTCTTTAAAAACTTTCAAGGCGTCAATAGGCTCCTTCTGCGTCGATGCAGCGCTGCCAGCGCGATTTCCAAGCATTGAAGGCGTCACGGAAGGCATTCTCCGGAATAGCCTCGAGAGCCGAGGTTCATGCTGTTTGGATCCCCTCCGTTGTCTCAAAAAGCTTGCCTTTCATCGGTCTCTTCAGGCAAGGAAACAAAAAAAGTTTGGGAGCCACATTTGGGCTGCGTTGGGATGCCACATATTCAAATTTTCTTGGCACATTTCCATTTACCGCAATTTCTGGTCGTCAGTGAGCACTTTTGGGACCATCTTCGCGCACACCTACACACACTTAGTCGACGGTCTGAGTTCAAAACTGTGCGCACACGAGTCCCATTGTCGGTGTTTGTCGAAGTCGCAGGTCCCACAGCACGGTCTTCAACAGCGACCTCTTCCCGGCCCTCCAAAAAGGCCTGGTACCACCGAAACACACCATTTCTTGCCAAAGAAACACCTGGGTAAGCCTGCTTGATCAAATCCTTGTACGTGGTATGAGGCAGCAATTCGTTGACAAATTTGACTAATTTGGCTGTTTCTTCTGCAATTTGGCATCCAATCGGTCCAATAAATTTATGATATGCACATGAAACTTTGCGAATTCCAGAAATCGGTATCATCACCTAGTTGGCCAATAGAGTAGTCATCGCTTTCCTCAGACTAGGTACTAATGCTACTCCATATTTTGAATCGATAACGAAATGGCGCAAAAACTCCGTCGGATTGAGTTTAAATGGCGTCCAACACGGCTGTAAAGTCGTCTCACTTGCTGTCCAGTGTGACAAGTGTTTTTTAATCCGGGTATAATGAGAAATGACTTCTCTATTCGTATATCGAGTAGATGAACAATACTATCGTGGCAGAAACGTGTTTTTTTTTATTGTGAATCGCGTCTCTACTCTCACTATTGACTGCGAAATGAGCCGATGTAAGGTTTTCGTATCTTATCCTCGCCTAGGATTCCGGAAGCATACTTTCCATCTGTTGCAACAGGATCGACTTCTGCTTGGGACTGGTGCTTCGTTCCGACGGTTCATAGAACATTTTTTGTAATCTACGGTACTCGACGATGACGACTTTCCTTCAGAGGCCATAAGTTTACCTGGTCTATTGTCCAAGCAATCTCAAGTACATTGGTAGTTTCAGATCAGTCTGTATAGATCAGCCGACCAGCAGCACTTTCCGCATGTAGTTGGTATCAAAAAGGGTAAATATCAGTCATTATTTGATCTAACTTTTATTGGATTTCAACAACCCCGCATCTCGAAGTTTGATTGAGTCGCTCAAAGTTATGCTTTCTCCAATTTTCATAAAATTTATGATCAAAATGTTTCCAGTTTCGATGAATTGACATACTAAACTTGTCCACAAATCCATAAGCTATCTTTATAGGTCGGTCAATTTATAAATATATGCTCGTATACATATGTATATTTATACCCTGAACAGGGTATATTAAGTTTGTCACGAAGTTTGTAACACCTAGAAAGAAGGATCGGAGACCCTATAAAGTATATATATAAATGATCAGTTTGTCGAGCTGAGTCGATTTAGCCATGTCCGTCTGTCTGTCTGTATAGTTCGTATATATAGTCCTTCAGTTTTTAAGATATCGTTTTGAAATTTTGCAAACGTCATTTTCTCTTCAAGAAGCTGCTCATTTGTCGGAACTGACGATATCGGACCACTATAGCATATAGCTGCCATACAAACCGAACGATCGGAATCAAGGGCTTGTATGGAAAACTTTCACATTTCACAATGTATTTTCACAAAAGATGGCGCAGGTTATTTTCTAAGATAATAATGTATTCTCCGAAGAAATTGTTCAGATCGGTTAACTATAGCATATAGCTGCCATACAAACCGAACGATCGGAATCAAGGGCTTGTATGGAAAACTTTCGCATTTGACGTGGTATCTTATCGAAATTTGGCATGGATTACTGCTTAAGGTAACATCTCCAAAAAAATTGTTCAGAACGGATTACTATAGCATATAGCTTCCATACAAACTGAACACATACTTACTAAAAGAAATGCATCTGTGACGGGTATATTAGCTTCGGTGCAGCCGAAGTTAATGTTTTTTCTACTACAACTACACCAAATGTCCGAGTTAAATGTTTAACAAATTCCGCCCACAAATCGTGAGCGCCAGCTATATGCTCTATCCAGTCCGCCTGCGCTCACCGTCAGCCACCAACAGCTGCAGTTGATCCGCTAAACAACCTAATGGGCAGCAACACCCGTTTGTCTATCTCTGAGTCCGTCTGTCCGTCGGCTTTCAGTGACTTTTTCTTACGTTAAATTAATGCTGACAATTATTTTCGCAACAAATAAACTCACGAACTAACAACATGCCACAAACAATGTAACGCACTCATGGAGAGGAAAAAAAAAACGAAAACACCAGTAACGGCTAGAGAACAAAAACAAAATAGGAGTATAGTGCGGCTAGGGCGGGCACAGAAAATGTTGATGACTTTTGAACTGTTGTGAGGACAACGCGAAACATTGTTGCAACCGCCAGCCAGAAGGGATTATTAAAACGACAACTACAGAGGCATTCTATAGTTTGTATATATGTACATATGTGTGCACTCATACATGTGTGTGTGTTGAGTATTTAAAATCTGCTGTGTCAGCGTCGTTGCAACTGCTGCTGGTGGTGCTAGTGCCGGTGCTGGCACCTTGCCTCCAGCAGCCTTTCATCTTTGTGCAGCGACTCTTCTTTTGGCGGCACACAATCGCTCTTTATGGGCCGCGCAGTAAAACATAGAACAGTCTGTTTAACAGCAATGCGGTTGCCAGCGCGCTGCAAGAACACAGCAACATCATCTGCTGGCAATATCCGAGTCAGCATCTGTCTTTGGTTGCAACACACACATACAAACACACACTACATACATGCAGTATAAAGATCAATGACTCCCAACGCTCAACCACAGCCACATACAGCCACCAGCGTCCAAAGTCAAAGTGAGGCGTCCGCATCCGCAGGCACCGTTGTGTGTTGTTACTAAGCACAAGCTTGCAACGCGCTCTTTTTTGGACTTCTGCCATGCATGTACTCATAGTTGGCGGCGATTTTGTTAACGAACTTAACGGCAATGTTGGTGATGATGCGCAACGCTGATGGTGACGACAATGCTGCAACAACAACAAGCTGCCAATAGCTGCTGATTATATTTTGAAGTTGTTACCTCTAATTTTTCTGGTGTTTTATGGCTTATGTTGTCGAATCTCTTGTTCTTCGGTAGTTGCTGTAAGCGGGCTTGTAACTCTGTGCATCTACCCTTGTGTGTTAATGCAACAAAGTTTTGGTGATGCCCCATGTTTGCTTGTCTATTTGTTTGTTTACTTGTTGCACGTGTGCTTTTAAACTTTTCCAAATATATATGTATGTATGTATATAGTTCTGAATTAGTCGTATAAGAAATACTTGCAGAGTCCTCTAAAGGAAATAGTTGCAAACTCACTAGTATACTGTCTGAGATCCTTTGAAATCATTTGAAAAATTCAGATCTCAGTCTTCTGCAGCGACGTAAGAATCCATTCCAATAGCAGAACGGCGATACTAGCCATCTAACTGATTGTGTACTTAAGATTTGTATTCGAATATCCAATCTCATCAATGACTTCGAGGTACTTCATAATAACAATATTTTGGCTGGTTCGCCAGAGTCAAAGCACGGACAAGTACTTCGGTCTCACTGTAAGAAAAATGCGCAGAAATCGGAGATCCGCTGTCTTCTTGCAGTTTTATACTGTCCGGAGTTTACGTGAGCTTCAAAAGCTGACCGGAAGATAGCTTTTAAAAGAAGACCTATGAATCATCGCTAACCTTCTTTTATGAATATCGCGGTTGTGCAAGATCACTGCTAAAATACCTTCAATCTCGTTGTTATTGTTGTATCGATGGAATTCTTTCGAGTCCTTGAACGATTAAAAAATCTGGGTCCGTTCCGGTTATGTAGATTCGATGGTCGTGAGAACGGAGCCTCGTTCGTGGAGAATGGCGGAGATGGTAATAATCCGACTGTCGTGGGAACAGAGTCTCGTTCCTGGAGAACGGCGGAGATGGTGATCAAATTTCTGATGAGTTCAATACGCTTTATCGATATATGAGATCCAACTGCAGGTCGTATGACTCCACAAAGGACTTGTTAAAGCACAGCTCTCACTACTTTCCCAAAGAACGATTTATCGCTATTGTGTTAACCGCATTTATTGTTCCAAAAAAATTGTTAAATTCACTCATAATTAACTGGTAACTTCTACCCTAGGTATATGACTCGTTCTTGCAAGAATAAACGAAAATCCTTTGAAACATATTTTTTTGGTTCTTCGATTTGCGTTTCGTCAGTTTGCCAGCCCACTTAAGAGCCACTTCCTAAGAGCATGCCCGAATATAATATAAATTTTTTCTACAATATTCTCTCACATCCAAACTATTTCAAATCTGGTCGCAGAACTCTTCACAACTAACAAGCCCTTAGTTTGATTTATTGCAGGGTATGCCCAACAGAGATCTAGTAGCACTGATTCGTTGCTAACACAGTAGTTGATAGTGTTGTAGAAAAACAACAAGAAGTGTAAACAAATTTTTACTAATTGTAAGCTAGCAGAAAAAACAGTTTTACAAGAAGCTTCCAGTCTTAATAGCAACCTTCATGAGAGCTTATGTACATACTTACATATATGCAGAGGAATACAGACACTTACAAATGGCATTACAAATCTTGTTTAGGCAATAAAACATAGCAATCCGTGATTACCATCAGGTTTGATGTCTCACTTCTACAAAACATTTCGGTATTCTTAATAATATTGTGTTTGAGCTGCCTCAGAAGCGAACTTTAATTGAAATTTATTGGTTATGCTGAAAATATGTACTTATGTATTTTGTGTATTCTTTTATATTTATTTATTACGCGTTGCTTTGATTATTTTTTTGTTTTCTGTATTATTTGGGATTGTACATCTTGGATTTCCATGGCATGTAGAAATTTCGAAATCTTTGAAATATTATTTTAATTTTTAGATATTGATCTAAAATTATGCACACGTTCTTTTCTTCCCAAGAAACTGCATGTCGGAACACTATAGGAACATATAGCTGCCATACAAATTGAACGATCGGAATCAAATCCTTGTATGGGAATCTTTTGTATTTTACGAGTTATCGTCACGAAATTTGGCGTGGCTAATTTTCCAAAGCATTGGTACAATCACCGAAGAAATTGATTAGATCAGACCATTATAGCACATAACTGTCATACAAACTGAATGATCGAAATCAAGTACTTGTATGAAAAGGTTTTGATACGAAATCTTTTTGCACAAAATTTGACATTTGGCGTTTGGCTAATAATATGACCAAAGCAATGCTATAATCTCTGAAGAAACTGAAAGAAAAAAATTGGACAACTTTGGCTGCCATACAACTGGCCGATCAAATTGAAGTCCTTGTCTGGAATTTTTTTTTATGGCAAAGTATCTTCATAAAATTTGACATTGATTTTTGTCAAAGGCTTTGCTCCTTAAAGTTTGTTGACCCCATATCGTCGTATACCTCTCGTTTATTGCTATTGACGGGGTTTTCAATAGAAACGCTACAAAAGTAGAACGATAGGAACAGCAAACGCCGCCATATTTTTTCTCGCTATTTTGGCATTTCTCTTCAGTAAGGCTTACCATTTCATCATGGAAAGATATACGATCCAACAACGAGTCGAAATTATTAAAATTTACTACCGAAATTCGGAGTCAGTGGCCTCAATTTTGAATCCACAGGCACAGTACAAAATGTTCCCGTTACTGTGAGACAAAGAAGTGCCCGTAATGTCGAGAATATTGTTGTCGTTAGTGCATCACACGTCGTTCTCAAGCGTTGGGCATCTCTGCGACGTATTTGTGGCGAATTTTGCGAAAAGATCTTGACCTACATCCTTACAAAATCAAACTGGCGCAAGAACTGAAGCCGCTTGACCACTAGAATCGTCGTATGTTCGTGAATTAGGCTGAGCTACAACTTGAAAATGATCCGGATTTTCATCGGAAAATCATCTTTAGTAATGAGGCTCAATCTGGCTGAACGGCTTCGGTAATAAGTAAAATATGCGTTATTGGTTAGGCAGCAATCCACACGTACTCCCTGAGTCACCATTGCATCCCGAAAAAAATACGGTTTGTTGCGGTTTATGGGCCGGCGGCGTCATTGGGTCGTAGTTCTTCCGTGATGGTCAAGACCGGTACGTTACTGTGAATGGGAATCGCTACCGGTTAATGATAATAATGATATTTTGGTCCGAATTGGATTATATGGGCTTGGACAATATGTGGCGCCACAAGCCGTAGGCTGTCACACAGCGAATGTCACAGTCGATTTATAGAAAACCGAGTTTGGTGAACGTGCCATCTCACGAAAAGGCCCAGTCAATTGTCGGCCTCGGTCATGCGTTTTGACGCCGTTAGATTATTTCCTGTGGGGCTACGTCAAGTCTATGGTCTATGCCAACAAGCCAGCGATGATTGATAAACATCGTAAGAGTATCGAAGGTAAAATTGCGGCAGTATCGGCCGACTTACGCTTGAAGTCGTTGAAAATTGGATTCAGCGTCTGGACTTCTGCAAGCGTGCCCGTGGTGGCCATGCAAAAGATATCAAGTTCCATATATAATGGCATCGAATGTACTTCCACAGGAATAAATAATTTCATTGATATTCCACACCTTTTTTGTTTGTTACTCTTATTGAAAAACCCGTTAGTAATCGTCCAGACCTTTTTCACATATTTATGTGTTTAAGTTTACATGATCACATAAAAGTTTGTACACCCTGTATCTTTAGTGTATAGCATATATAAATGTATACATGTAATTAATTAGCACCTAAATGTATCGGAAACACTAAGCAGCAACAAAAGGGAATAAGCACGAAGAAAAATCACTTCACATAGCATCTCTAGCATCAGCAACCAATTAACCGTGATTCTCAACGCTCTGTTCAATAATTGAAGTGCGAAACGGAATATTATTGTATTCACTATCTTTTATTTTTCTATGAATCTTTACCTGTTTAGTGCAATTCTCATATACTCAAATTGATTTACCTGCTGATGGAGTTCATCTTAAGAAGGCCAATCAACTTTGTGGCTTTCGATATATATAGTATATATGGATGGGTCCAGTGTCAGTTAAATATATAGTATATTTCTCTTCATCTTATAGTTTTCTTTCTGGCTATTTAATAAGAACGAGATCGCTTATCTTATCGGCGTTCAACTGCAAGTGTCTGTAAACAATTGCTGGCGTTAAAAGTCATATGTGTATTTTTAGCTTAAGATAAATCCATAATGGTCATATCAAGATAAATCTAGCGCAGGAGCAATAAAAAAACTTAAGCTAACTTAACTTAAGCTATTTGTAAAATAAACACAATCGCCTGTTTGCACCGTCAAGTACAGAGACTCGACCTTGATCTTCCATTGTTTTATTAGTATGCATTCCAATGGGATGTTTTATTTAAAGGCCACACCTAGTATGAAATTAAAAACAAAAATCCATTATTTTCATATTTCGTTAGGTTACCTTTAAGATGATATACCAAAATTATATATCGATATCTTAAAAAGCTTTTGAGTTACAACTTTCTAAAATGTGGTCGCTCAGTTTAAACGGCTCCATTAGCTGATCTTCAAAGCGTACTTCTCAAAACTAAATTTTGCAAACTTACTTTAGTGAAGACTCGGAGACACATATGGTACGATCCGATCATTATCCGTTCATCAGGTAAAAACGACAAAAATTGTTTACAATTTTTTTCCTTGGTCTTAAGCATTCTTACTGTCGTCGGAGATCGCGTTTAATTTGAAAAATATTAAATTTTTTCTTTAAAAAATCTACTTTGTATTCTTAAAATGTATATAAATATATCCTTATAATACAGTAATGTTCTTTAATTCTCAAAAATATAGACTGTCACACTATGTACCCCTTAAAATCTTATTCTACGTTCATACGTAGGTTGCTATATATATTTCTGGCCTAATAATGTAAATAGGCATATTTATCAACGAAAATGTTTTTTTTGTTTCTTTTTTAATTTTTTTTTTTTTTTTTTGTTGTCGATTGCTGTTTCGTTTCGGGCTCATACGCATAGATCCATGATTCGTCACCTGTGACGATTTTATAAACGTCTTTTGAAGCACCGCGACCGTATTTTTTCCGCATTTATTTACACCAATCCACACGAGCCTTCTTTTGAGCGATTGTCAAATTGTGCGGGATCCAACGAGAACAAACCTTCTTTACGGCCAGGGGTTCATGCAATATCGAATGTATGCTGGTGGGAGAAATGCGTAGGCATGCCTCTATCTGAAGGTATGTATGTTACATGACGGTCTTGCATTATCAGTTCACGTACGGCATCGATGTTTTCTGGCACAACGGCTGTTCTTGGACGACCTTCACGGAATTCGTCTTTGAGCAAGCGTCGGCCACGATTGAATTCGTTGTACCAGTTTTTCACAATGCTATAGGATGGTGCTTCATAGCCATACAACGATTTTAGTTCATCGATGCACTCTTGTCGTGATAATCCACGTCGAAAGTTGTGAAAAATGATCGCACGAAAATGTTCACGAGTTAATTCCATTTTTTGGCCGAGATGAATTTTTTAATTCCCTGTAAATGAAACAATTCACGATTAAAAGACAAAACGTTCTGAGTGATGTTATGCTAAAAAATGTCAAACTTTCCAATGTAAATGTCAGATTGCACCTGACAACACTTAGTGTTGCCCTAGGCCAGGATATACATATATAGCAGCCCTCGTATATCAACACGCTCTAGCTAACTTAGTTGGTCAATAACTTCTAACCAGACAGACCTTTTCCTTCAACAAAACGGTTAAATAAAAAAAAGTTTGACTTGAAAATATTGATTTGAAAATCAAGACCCTTTCGTTCTTGAGAGAGCTGTCCAATTAATTTGATCCGAAATATATCAACGAATATTGGAACATAGTTTAGTTAAATAAAACGTGATTGAATTAAAAATAATAATTTGGAAATCAAGGAAATTGGATTCTTGAAAGAGTCGTCCAAAAAATTTGATCTGATACCAATCAATGATTGCTGGGAAATACATATATTTAGTGGATATATGCTAATGGAGTTCTAAAGTTAGAGTTTAAGGTTTTCTGTCTATACGAATCCAATGAGTTATGGCTATTAGGTCTCTCAAAAGCTTTTTATGAAGTGGCTTGAAGCGATGAATTTGTTAATAGTCGAATCAAATTTTGTGCTTTGAACGTACTATGCTACCTAACTGGGCTCTAAAACGCTATGACTTGGCGGAAAACTTCGTCCAACTTTGAACAATTAAAAGATAGTAGTGATAAATTAACCAGCTTGATATCTGTCTGCAACGGAAATTTTATTTGGTTGCGTAGAGAGGTTATATCGAATTTACTCTCTTTTGAATGTCGAATGAACTTACATACATTTGGAAATATTATTCGGAAATTTGAAGTCGCTTCGAAAATTGTTTCGAGCGTGTTTTTGAGGATTTTTATCATAGTGAAATCGGCTTCAAAACCTTAAACACGTTTTTCTCGAAACAGTGTTTACATCAAATTTCCGACTTGGCTTGGGAAGTCGCCATTTTGTCAAAAACCAAAATATTGATTAAACTTGTTGTAATAATATTCTTTTTTTCTTTTTTTGAACTTGAGCTAATTTTGAGCAGAAAACTTTTCTTCACACGAAAGATACGTTTTTCAGAGCTCCTATAGGAGATCGGCGACCGAACTAAGGGAATTCAAAAATTTTCCAAATAAATTCTAACATTATTTATGTATATTTTGTTATTTAAGTTTCTATAACTATTTTTGGGTTCACATTATTTTATAGAATCGCTTTTTATACCTGCCAGAGGGTATATTAAGTTTGCCACGAAGTTTGTAACATCCAGAAGGAAGCGTCGGAGAGCCTATAAAATATGCATATAACATACATGTAAATGATCAGCATCAGTCTGTCTGTACGTACGCGAACTAGTCCCTTAGTTCTGAAATTCGCCCCACGAGTACCGACTTTATCTTGAAAACAATGCGGTTGCTTGGCGTACATAGTCTATGTATTTTCGGGGAGAACTTATCGAAACCTGCTAAGATCAGCTATATATGATCCATTCTATAAGCACAACAGACTTCTAGCTTTCTTAGCAGAAACCGAAGGCTGATAAGGTCCTCAGAGACCAAAAATTTTCGGGGTTATAAAATATGCTACTTTGGAAAAATTCTGATTTCGAAATGTTGGAAAAAAAATCGACTTTACGGTCTATTTCGAATAAGAATTAATCGTACTTTTATATTTCCGCTGTAAATTGTGTATATGTTTATATGTACATATGTATATACCTACATCCATACAGATCCAAATGTTATTTATTAATTTAGTTGTTCTATAAAATCATTTATAATTATTGACGTCGTCAACATCCCACAGATGATCGCCATAACAGCAATGGCCATGAGCAGCACCCCAGTCACTGGTCAATTACATACATACACACATATATACATACAAACATCACAGAATAACCAGTTACCAGCAAAGTCCATCAGACGGTCAAGTGCCATGCAAGACACCATGAATTCAGTGCTAAATATGAAGCAGTACAAAAAATCTCCATCTCCATCTACATTCATACATATGTATGTATGTATGTAAGTAATTGCATTCAAAACAGAGAAACCAACCGCTATTAAGTTGAGTACACATTAAAAGCCCACAAACATGAGAAAATAATAATTAAGCACGACGCTTGCAGGCGCAATGGCCCACACACGAAATAGTACACACATGCATACATATGTACATACAAATATATGTATATTTACACAGATGGAGTGCGACTCCAGTGATCGACACACTGATCTACAGTCGAGATTTCCAGTGGAGATTGTGCGCTCTAACTCACACTGAAACGCATACAGACATACATACATACATACATGCTCGCAACGGGAAATGAATGTGGCGCTATAAATATACGAAAACAAAAACTTTGCTCCAATGTGTGTTTGCAGGCCTAGTAAAACCCCCCACCATGACGAAATGCGCTCTGTCCAACTGCGGTTGGACTGGACATTGGTCAGCAGTCTGAGAGAAGACCTTCAGCTTACTTGTACCTCTGTACACCGCTGGCGTTCACAAACCGAGAGTTAATTGTTTTTATTTTCAAAGCGTTGTTTTGGTTATGTTTCTAGTGCGTTTTGGTACACTTCAAATGCCCAAAAGCCTCAAATAACCAAGTGTGGCGTATTGCAGTCATCGTCGCAGCCACTCGACCCTCTCAAGCGTTTGCACTGGCTTCGGTAAATAAAATTGAAAACTCGTTTTTTTCGCATAATGCTTCAGTTTATAGACACTTTCTGTAAAGTTGCTGAACTTTATTGCTTTTTTATTAAAATTTTGATTTTTTTTCTTTGAGATTTTTCAACCATCTCGTCAAATTCACACTTTTAAAATACTTTCCGAAATTGATTTCCTGATTCGCTTTGATTTATGCACACTCATAGTGACAGGTATACTTCTGTATGTGTGAGACCCGCACCTTCTCGGTAGACAGGCTCATATGACATGCTTTCTATTTGGATTTCGAATGTTTGCTTAGCACTCTTTCAACTTTATGTTTTGGTTGTTGTTACGTTTTGTTTTTATTTTTATCGCTTTATATTGTTGTTGTGTTTCTGCGTAATTAACTCAGCATTTACTTCCAACATACCCAAGACTGTTTGTATTTATGCAGTGGGCTCGTCTGCTTTTCGCTCAAAGTGAGTGGTCTTGCGAGTTGTTCTTCTCTCTGTGCATTATGTGTCTACAAGCAACTATAACAAACACTACCGAGAATGTTTCGAGTGTTTTAAATAGTATAATTACGCGTAAATTCACTACTTTATAATTAATTCTGTTTTGATATGTTTACTTGGAAGCGGTTGGTGTTTGGCCGAGATTTTTTTCTTACATTTGAATTTTAAAGAGGAATGTGAAAGCTATTACCACTGAACTTTATTACTAAGAAGTCTTAGGGCCGTTTTCTAATTTAGCAAGTATTTATCGTTCTGGTTAAATTAACCAAGATACCTTCTTTGAACAGATGGCTGCTAACCAGTCATTGAGAAAACTTCCCTGAATGGTTTAGCTAATAACACTTTTCAATTTTTCATTGTAAAGATTTGGTACATTTAATCATGCCATAAATTCTGTTACAAAGTTTACAATGCCTGAAGTGAGGACAAAGCTTAAGGAAATTGTATTACGTTGTTTACTTTACATATGTATACTACTGTGATCAAGATAAATTTTTAATGTATACTTCGCGTGTTTTTCGAATCGGTATATTTTTTTTTTCAGTAAGTTGGTACTGTCAGTGACATCTATGCGAAATTTCACGTCAAAATATTCATTAGTATTTGAGATACGCGTCGTTTTGTAAGGCTCTAAAAGTGAATTCTTCGAGTCTTATGTCTGAAATAATTGAACAAAGAAGTGCATTGGTTATTTGTGATGATTTCGCCACATTTTCAACTAATATCGTGCCGCAATCATCGCATTTGCCTGATTTACCTTCGTGTAACTTCCTAGCTATTGAGCAAATTCATCTGACCACTGCGCGGACACCGTATTTACTCAATTGAGGATATAAAAGCTGAATCGAAGAAGGCTCTGATGTCCGTCACGACAGATGATTTTTTCAAGTGCTGTGATGGCTGGAAAATTCGTTGGCTTAAGTGTATTATAGCGGGAGAGGATTGCTTTGAAAGAGATGAAATAGACAAAATTCACCTTTCAGTTTGATCACAGTAGAGGTAAACTGCATATCTCGACAATGTTTGTTTACCGCCTTATTGATGTTTTTTCCCAAATGTTTATAGCTGGTGACAGATAGAGAAGTGTTCTTCCTCGCGTGGTTCCAACACATTCAGTTATAAAAACTGCTAGCGAACGCTTGCGTAGAAATTCCCTTCTTAGTCGAATTTTTCAACAAGTAATCATTTGGTACCAGGCCCCGGTAATAAGGCCGATGCATAACAACCTATTTACAATCAAGCTCCCGGAGGTTTCAGCGAGTTATTATCGATGTGTGTGTCCTATTGTCCAAGCTGGCCACTTCTGGGTGATTGCTTCCTTAGGACGGCTCAATTGTTGGCGGTACAGTTCCAAATACAACTCAAGAGTTTGGTTGTAGGAGACCACCAACAGCATAGCAAAACCTTCCTGACCGTCAATCCTGACTGTTTTCATTTGACGTTGTCACGTCTGACTTACTTTTAATCAGCAGTAACCATTTGCTTTAAAAGTGGACTGATTTTGTTGCAAAGAAGGCATTTTGGTGCATGAAGTTTTTGTCGAGAGGCACTTTTATATCGAAATTCATTCTGTGTGCAGAGCTATTTAAAAGATTTCAAGCGGTTTTTGTTGCAATATTTAGCTCCTGGGCAATGGAAAAAGTGCTACTTCATGGTCGTACTCGACGATTTCCATATTTTTGACTATTGGCTTTAAAGGGCATTGTGCGTCTTCGACATCAATTGAAAGAAGATCTGTAAAATATGGCATATTTTCTCTTAACTTTTTCATTGACAACATCACTTTTTTTGTATTTTCCTAAATAGCTATAGTAAGCTTTTTGTTACATAGTTTTATTATTATATTCTTTTCATCATCGAAAAAATCGCAGGTCTTACTTAGAATCTTGGTCAAATATCTTGAAGATGTTGCTTAAATAAATACTATATTTGTACAGTTCGAAACTAGGTTAGAAATCTTCGTTGGTTTCGAGAGACGTACCGAAACTTCTTCCAAAAAACTATTTGAAGTTTGACAAAGTCTCCCTTGCCGTCTGACGTTTGGTCTTATGCACCCAGTAAAAGAAAGCGAAAATGATGTCATTTAGCGGGTTTTTGCCCGCCTGGAGTACTTTCACATTTTGTTACGGAATTCATTGGATTCATGGTATTATTGATTTCACCTTTAAAATGATAGTGTCAAGAGTTTTGACGTGTCTTTATAGTAGATAAAATTGCGCTTATCATAGTTCAGACCAAAGCTTAAGACCCAGATCTTTGAAATATCTTTAATATCTTTAGCCGAATTTCAGGAAAACATGTTGATGTGACCCTCAAATCGAGTATATTCCGTTCAAAGCTCTTTCACACTGAAATTTCTATTTGATTTGCAAAATCGTACTCAAGGCTACAACGCGACGATTGCCAATGAGTTTCAAACACTCTAAAGTTCTTAGTTAATGGATCGCATTAAATTCTATGTCGTAATAAAAAATCGTGGCATTGAAATGCGCAACTGTAAATGCTTACAGCAAGCATCGACCAAAAATTGCTCATACATTGCGCAGCAATTATTGTAATACCGAATAATAAATCAATTGGTTTGGCTCTAGTTCACCTAAAGAATTTTTATTAGTGCGATGTGTTAGTTATGTGGGAAAGAGCGTGCTGAAGCAGAACCGAGCCAAGAATTAATTAATAATATTGCAGCAACACCTTTTTTACTAAACGCCATTACGTGTTTGCTTGCATGTGTGTTGGCATGTGTAGCAACAAGTTTGGTATTTTGCGCATATTTCGTTATGATCGTTATTCAAACAAACACACAAACCAACAAAAAAAAAAACAACTCAATCACTCATTGTTTTTAATAATAAAACAAAGCGCAAATGGAAATCACTTAGTATGATATCATCGTAACAATATAAATAATAAATAAATAATAAATTAATTCAAGAAAATAATTGAATACTGTGAAATGGTTGTAAATCATTCTCAAGTCAATGGTAATTTATAAATATTCAGAGGTTGTTTGA
Organism: Bactrocera tryoni; assembly: GCF_016617805.1. NCBI lineage: Eukaryota > Metazoa > Arthropoda > Insecta > Diptera > Tephritidae > Bactrocera > Bactrocera tryoni. The sequence continues at coordinate 55,652,135 of NC_052499.1, forward strand.
AAGAACCAAGATCAAGAGAGAGACCTTAGGTGATAGCTAGGCAAAGGCATGATTAAAACAAGAAAAGACGTTAACTTCGGCTGCACGGAAGCTAATATAGCCTTCACAGATTTCATTGGTGCCTTAGAAAATAATTTATACCAAATTTCGTAAATATATCTTGTCAAATGCAAAAGTTTTCCATACAAGAACTTGATTCCGATCGTTCAGTTTATATGGCAGCTATATGCTATAGTTAACCGATCTGACCAATTTCTTCGGTGATTACATTGTTGCCTTAGAAAATAGTCTATACCAAATTTCGTGAAGATACATTGTCAAATGTGAAAGTTTTCCATACAAGAACTTGATTCCGATCGTTCAGTTTATATGGCAGCTATATTTTATAGTGGTCCGATATCGGCCGTTCCGACAAATGGGCAGCTTCTTGAAGAGAAAATGACGTAGGCAAAATTTCAAAAGGATATCTTAAAAACTGAGGGACTAGTTCGTATATATACAGACAGACGGACGGACAGACGGACATGGCTAAATCGACTCAGCTCAACATACTGATCATTTATATATATACTTTATAGGGAATCCGACGCTTCCTTCTGAGTGTTATAAACTTCGTGACAAACTTAATATACCCTGTTCAGGGTATAATTATGATGAGCCTAGTTTCATAGGGTATATGCTATCAGAAACATACATATGTGATGAGTATAATAGCTATGGTGCAGCCGAAGTTTACGTTTTTTTCTTATGTTTTGGACACATTCTCCTTTATTATGAACGCCATCCACCCTCACCCCTTCAGTCATCCGACGTCTCACTCGTACTCCAATGAGGTCTTCATTATCGATCAATTGACTATGCGGAAATTCGCAGCTCACTGCACGCGGCCCCATAGTCGCCAACAGCAATTGTCCACGCTCACTCGGTTGCGTAGCGCATATTTAGACATTTGGGGCACCGCATTTTCCGCAACAAATTATTGACCACAAAATGTTTGTGCACAATTTTCATTTTATTTTTTTCCAACAACCACAATTACAGCTTGCTATCTACACATACACACCCATCGACTCGCGTTCACGCTGCTCACGACGACGCTCCTACTCAACTGCTCGTCACCGCACCAAACCATCCACCATCCGGTTTCGGTGTGATAATGTTATTCTAATGTGTTTGAATTTAATTGCCGATCGGCTTGATCGCCTTCGCGATGGCTTCTAGCGTGTTTCCTTGCTGGCGAGTCTTTCGAAATTAATTGAATTAAGTTGTTGATTGAAGCGTGCAGCACACGCTTCGCCTTGCACAGTTATTGGTATGGTTGTAAGTGGGCTCACTGCGAGTATATACTTACATACATATGTATGTATATACTCGTGTGCTTGTGGCACGTTGTTTCATAAGTTTGTAAATGAAGTGGTGGCCGTTGCCCGGTGCTCGATCGCTCTACGCCTCATTCGTTTGAGCATTTCATTGCATTCGTTGGCAATCTTGTAAACTTTTTTGTTTAATTTTTTTCTTTTGTGTTTTATTTAGTTTGCTTCTTAGGCTTTTAGTTTTTATTTTTAACTGTAAGTTTCTGTGCTGCAACGCTTGTTTATTTGGCTTTTGTTTTTCTTGTTGTAAATGGTGTGCTGTTAACCTGCCGAATAAGTTTTGGATTGTGAAAGGCGCGCGTTTGTATAAACATCGGTTGGAAACTTGCTTAGAAAGTGTAAATTTGTTTATAGTACCTGATCGTATATACATATGTTTGTATATTTGGTAAAAGACTATTTGTTTATAAATTGTTGCTGTTTGTATGCGGAGTAAAATGTAGAATTTTATTGCCATAGGTAGTGGCACAGTATGATTTGAAACTATTGCGGCATATTGGGATTAAAAAAATATCAAACTGTTTTAATTTGATTCGAATGTCTATAGTTTTTTTGTTGTGTCCAAAACATTTGTTGCTCAAAATTATTGATAAATAATAGACAAAGACAGTAGAAATTGAAGTGTACCAGTGTTCAAATTTTTATCATACTATTTTAGAAAACAAAATTTTCATGTTTATTAATTTTAATTTTTACCATTTTGTTTCCAAATCATGAAAACATGTTAACCTCAGCAGCACTGATGCTATAATACCCAACACAGGTGCTTTTGTTCTAGCTTATCTTGATTTTGATCAATTAGCTTAAATGACAGCTATGTACATACATATGTATATGCTATAGTAGTCCGATCTGAACAATATGTTAGTAAATTGTAGCGATGCATTAGCTAATAATCTAAGTCAAATTTCGTGAAGATATCTTTTCAAATAAATAAGTTTCATGCAAGGACTTAAATTGGATCGGTCAGTTTGTACGGCAGCTATATGATACTGTTGTCCGTTATATTCAGTTCACCTAAAGTGACTCAGCTCGCCATGCTGATTATTTATATACTTATATACTATATACATATGTATATACATATCGCTAATTTACTGCAAGACCGGCATAAGTCAAAAAAATCGATTTGCCAGAAAACGCGTTAAAAGTTTTCAACTGACTCCAACCTTACACGGAAAACAGGAATCATATTCTCTTCTCAAGCGGAGCATATAAGAGGTATTCATATGAATTTTTCACTCAACATGAAGTATGATATAACGAACAATTCTGCATCCTTAACTCAAAAATCACGTTTTTTGATTTATGCCGGTCTTGCAGCAAATGAGCGATATGTACATACATACATAACGTACTATTATGAGCAAAAAATCGTCCGACTACGATTGTTTCACACAAAAATTTTGTGATTTTGGAACCAAGCGTGCTTTCACCCAAATAATCCTTGAAAATCGTTTTCACTGATCCTTTCGATATTCCAACGATGCCAGTAACATCTTTGACTGGTGGTCGTCGATTTTCAAACACCAATTTCCTTTATTTTATTGATGGCCCTCCTGAACGTGATTCGTTCTCAACCCTCTTTGAATCATTTTTACCAATTAGAAACACTTGCTCGAGACATACAATTATCACCGACGGCGTGGAAGTCCTAAAGAGACTCAAATGAAAGCTCAATCGGGTCCGACAAGACATCGCAGCAGATTGGAAGTTGCACCACGACAACGCCCTGACTCACATCTGCTTTCTTGTGAGCAGCTAACCAAGGCCGGCGTCCCAACGCTTTCGCAGCCGAGCAAAGTCCAGATGTGGGCGACCCGAACTTTTTTTTGTCTCCTTTCAGATGACAGAAGGGATCCAAGCAGCATGCACCCCAGTTCAATAAATTTTATTAAATCAAAATCATTGATCAAGAAACCACCAATCATCTCATCATGTCTTTATACGTTACTTTATTCTCTAAACTTCTATTTCCTATCTTCAAGAAAATTTTTAGCTTTCACTTAAGAAATATATTATGCAGTAGACTCAACAATTTCAGCTACTTATGATCATTGACTGCAACCTCACATCCAATTCATTCTGTGTAAGGCGGCAATTCATCATCCCTATTTGGTATACCCTCGTTTCTATACTCTGCACTATCCAAGCTTTCACTTAGCTGACGCTGGCCCGCTCGCCCCGGCTTGAACTCTTGGCCGCCTAATGTGATGCTGGGAGGTACCTTTTTGCCTCGAAATTTAACGGCATCAAACGCTGGTGGCGGCGTCTTGTGTTTCGGTGAGTTATCACGCTTTGATGTGCTCGTATGCCAAACAGCGATACGTTTCTTTGATTTCTTTTTCGGCAGCAATTGTTTGATGGACGTACCAGAGGCGGGTTTCACTTTTGTGATTTCGCTGAAGCGTTGCATTGTACTGTATTTTCGTCGATAGTAGATTATTTCCAATACCAAAGTGACCATGGCCAAGCCCAAGCCAAAGAGTGTGGCGATAAAAACACCACCCAAACTTTCCAGTGATATGCCTTCTTGCTCTTCATTCACCGAACAGGCTTTAATGCGCGACATATTCCAATATTTCGCTTTAAGATCCTCGAAGAAGCGATCCTTTTGCAGTTCCAATAACGCATAGCTTAGTTCGTCCTGCGAATTATTGTGAATTTTTCTTTGAAAATAGTTTTATTAGCGCTGTTTCTAGCGAACACTTACCGCGAAATGTGAGCCTTGTTGTATGGCAATTGCATAGGGTTGCTCCGCGAATACTTCGCCAACTTCGGTCAGATTACAGTTGCGCGTCAATTCGTATTTGATTTCGGACGAATCGTGTATGAAGGCAAAGTCGGCATTTTCATGTTCGTTAACCTTGCGGAAGCCTTCTTTAGCATTCCTTACCGGTTCGGAGCCATTTATCGCCAGTAATATTGTACCATATTGTTCCTTGATGGGATAATCCCAAATTCTGAAAGAAAAAGATTGGGTATGCAATAAAAGTAGCCATAGCGTTGAGAAATATCTAGGAGATTCAAACAAGCTTGCTCGCGCAATTTCTTATTTTCTTTCAAATACTATGATTTGTACAGAAGTTATTCTGGTTGAACTTTAAAAACTGTCCAACCCTCAAGAGGCTTTATTAAATTAACATTTTTACCTGTATCTTTGAAAATCTTCCGTCACGTTCAATGTCAACTCTTTCCACATGCGGTACAGCGTATCCTCAGCAAACTTCATGTTAATGAAATATTGATGTGTGCCCGAGCCTTCAACGACTGTATAATTGATTCTGGACTGACGTGCCAACTGTTCCAAAGATTGCACTGGGGTCTGCATGCGTTCCACAGTCAGAAAAGCCGCTAAGTTAGCTGTGAAAGTGGCCAACATCAAAACCACAAACAGCCAATAAGCAGCGACCATTATACGTCCAGAGACGGCTTTTGGTGCTTCACCACCACCCTGCGGCGTAAACGAGGTCAAGGCGAACCAGAAACTCTCGCGCAACGTGAATTCGCTGAAAACAATATACGAATTTTTAGGTTAGGTATGGAATTCCATTAGTTTTCACTCACCGACAAGGATACTGATAGGCCGCACGATTATTTCTATAGCTGTATGGTGAATACTTATCAAGCAACCAAATCATAAGTGCGCTACCCACCAACGCCGCAATAATGCTAAACCACACTTCCACCCGCAGCACAGTCATGAATTTGAAAAGTGATGTCTGTCGCACCGGTTTACGCATTACAATGGAAATGCCAGTTTGCTCAAAATACGGCGCTATGTAGTCAATAACTTCCTCACGTTCGGAGTACATTTTCAGCGCGGTAACAGCAAAGTCCGTCTCACCAGTAACCAGATCGCCCACAATGCCATCCCAGACATCGTTAACAACATCGCGACGACCAAACTCACCGGTAGCCGGTGGCACCAGCATGTAGCCGAAATTTAAACGCTCCGACAGCTTTTGTATAGAGTCAATGCAGAAACCCTCCCAAATCGGGTTGCCAAAAGAGTCTAGTATTAGTTCATCAGTTTTCGGATCACGTTTCATGTAATTCCATGGTATGGCCTGCAAGCAGTAATGGAAATACATAATTGTCTACCAATTTCGCTGTAATTAATGTGGAACGTAGATACCTCCACAGTACCTATGCGAAAAAATCTTCGCGGCGGACTGATGGTCTCATTTATTTTGCGCAGATTATCATTTTGCCAAATAGCCAACTCGGTCACAGCATCGTGTTCGCTCGAGTAGAGATTTATATTGATCGTCGGTGTATAAGTGAGGCGTGGCACGTGATCGAATTCGTCGTCGGGAAAAGTGACATCGGTTGTAAAGTCCAAAAACTCACTCATCGGAAATTGTTCGAAAATATCAAAATTCGCTGTTCCGTTCTCAATGGGGCTTGTGGCATTGCATTCCATTACAAAAGACGGCAACCAATACAAATTGGCTTGTTTCAGTTCGATTAAGCCGCGTAAGATTTCCAAAATCATTGCGCGCTGAAACTGTACAGGAATTATAAACTAAATATTTTCATAAGCATATAAAACGAGTTCAATGAATTTACTGAGAAGCCACTGAGGCAATATGTGTCCTTCATCCTTAGTGCCCTGCATAGTGTCTTCGGATTGATTGTGAATTTCGTCGCATAATCCACTTGCTTCTTAAATTTAAAGACACGATCTCGTGGATCCAAATAAACGAAATGCCATTCCCGTGGTCGTTCAAAGAAGTTGGCCTTTGAAATCTAAACGTGAGAAATATATAAATTGTAGAAAAATAAGTAATCCTCTTTAGACGTACCCTATCAAAAATGCTGTTCATTGCTGTGCCGTCCGCAAATATTGCATAACACGAAGGCATAGGTCGGATTTTTCGTAGGCGCTTTATAAAATCTTGTTTATTATCAAATGCATTCATTATCAAACTGCGGAAGGGATAACCCTCGACGACTTGTATTATAGCTTCCTCAGTGTCCTAAATGTTAGAAAATTGTTTTTTAAATAACCTTTCTGAATGTTCGTAAAAGCTGTGAAAACATACCCTAGCATTCTGAAAGATCATAATACATTCGTGTCCCGACTTTTGCAACACAAATTGTGAAAACATTTTAAAATAAGGTGCCAACATACGATCCACTCGTAGGAAAGGTATTTGATATGTTCTAAGTAGATCCAATCCTTCACGCCATATGTGGTAGGTAAAGTCGATAACTACCGATACGCCGTCCGTTGCGAGGTGCTCACAAACTGCATGAAATAGAGTTCAGCGGATAATTGCAATAAAAAGTGTTGGTTGGATTCTTAACAAATCTTTAAATTTCTAATATTTTTTTTTTAATTTTATACAGGCTACAATTTTGCCTCTGAGTTGAAGCGTATATTTTGTAGTTTAGTTGTCTAGAACTTGATTGGATTAAAAATTTGGGTTATACGTAATTTTAGGTATGGTAACACTGCATGAATGCAGATTGAAAATAGGAACAATTTACGATCTGTGTTTTTCATTTTTTAATTCTAACAGGCCCGAAATTTTGTCGTATATTTTCACAAGTTTATATCCGAAGCTGGTCGGAAAGTTATGGACTCTTTGGCCTTGTGGTGGAATAGCTTTCAATTTATTTTCACATTTCAGAAGACAAAGCGCCGTAGTGATTGCATTGACCTAATATATTCCCGCATAAATTTCAGGAAACTGCCATTCAGTTCTTCAATTGACAGGATAAATATTTGTATCCGATTCGGTTACGTAGATTCGTAGGTGGGAACGACATCAAAAGCTTCGTAGCCTTTTTATGTCATTTTGCCAAAAATTATCTATATTTTGACCGCAGTTTCACATGCCTCGATAAGTCCGTTCCACGAATAAGCTTCATATTTAAGGAAGCCCAATTTAATAATTAGACTATAATACAAATCTTTCGTAAATTTTCAGGCTTCTTAATATACATATACAAGAATTCTAAGTGTAAATTGTGGCTGCAGGACATTTTCTAGAGGAATTAGCTAGACTAGCCTAGTTTACACTATACCGCGACTATTGAAGAGGCTTTGAAATAAAGAAAGCTCTAAAAGGCGGTATACTTCGGACTTAACCGCAATAAGTAGAAACGTTTCGATTAAAAAAATGTCACTTTGCGCATCATTGATTAAACAATTTTTTAAGGGGCATGCCGAAATTTCGATATCTGAAATAATTTTTGAGTTACAGCCTTCTAAAATGTAGCCGCTCAGTTCAATCAGCTCAATTTGTCGTTTTTCACGAAATAGCATCCTTTGAATTCGCTGCAGTGATAACTCGAAGACAAACGATCCGATCTTCCTGTTCTGTACAATTCTACATACAATGATCTATCGGTTTTTTGATCAAACCGAATTTTTGGGAGACCGAAAATTACGTAAATTTAAAAAAAAAAAATCAACTTAAAAAAAAAGTCGTCATTTCGTCCATTTTTGATTTTTTTGGTGATCATAGGTCATTGCACGGAGAATATGTATATCTGGTTCGCGGAGAATTTTTTAGTTTCAAGTTTTATCCACGCAGAAGCTCGGAATCACTGCACCTTTTTTAAGTGCCATCGGAGATTTCATATAACTAAAAAATAATTTATTTCTTCATAGCGCCCAGCAAGCTCCGGAATTGTTCAGAGAGCTGGACTTTTGTGACCATATGTGATATAGGAGGGGACACAATAGACCATAGGTCGCAGTGCAAAAACCTCAATTAATTTCTATTTATGTATTTGATATTTTTTCTTGAAACATGTATAAGTATACCCACGAAATTGCAAATCAATCGATACATCAGTTTTTTTTTTAATTCCCAAAAATGTATCTTTTTCTAGACTGTCACACTAGGTGTGCCTTTTAAGTCTTACTTCGATGCAATGAACTTAAGTCCACGTACGTTTTTCCATATTCTTTTCCTCTTTCTTTCTACCAACATTCGTTATAACCACGACATAATACTGTATCTTCGTCTCCAATTGCAAAGCTTCAATTTCTTTCACCGTACTTGCGACATCCAACTCGATGTCCGCCTGTAGTGGGTCAATCCAAAATGCTGAAGAAACAAAATTCGACATAAGACACTCATTTTACACAAATTCACAAAAACAAAGCATTTGCTGATATTTCGTACCGATTTTCAATTCGTTTGCGCAAACATAACCGAAAGTGAACAAAATCACAAGATTTTGTAGACGCCACATTATGCCACAATTTCGAAACGTCCATTCACGGTGTGTTTGAAAAAACAACTGTTATGTGTGGCTTGTGCCATAACTGTGTCATATGCAATTCTTTAGCTTTGAGGAAATATAGCTTCAAAATTGCACCGGCTGACAAGTCAAGGCTGATGTATAAATTGCATAATAATTTAAAGTAATTTGCATTGATTTGTGCACACACACCCACATGTGACACTTCTCAATTATTTAAAGACCTGACCAACTGAAGTGTGTTGCAGACGAAACGGAAGATTGCAACGGAATTAGTGAGTGGAGCTTCGCAATGTGCGCTATTGATATAGTATACATATAACAAGATGCTATGTAGATGTGTGACTGCGTGTGTAGAGTTATGAAATTTGCGCGCATAAAAATAAACCAATTATCGACATAAGCACGATTTTTTGCGTCTGTTGTTAAATATAAAATCGATTTATTGGAACAATAATTATCTAAATTATTTAAGGATCAAACTTCAGACTTAAAAAAAATTTAATATAACCAGAAAATATCGCTTATCGTAAAATCTTATATGAAGTAGTGTATGATCGGAGTTCCTTCAGTCAGCTGTGGAACTTTTTATTAATCAATACTCAACTGTTGCAATGTATTGAGCTCAAGTTTGATTATCTGAAACGCCGTTTTCGAAAGCTCGTTACTTTTTCGAAGAGAAAAGTGTAGATGTGCTCGAAAGTTCTTTAATTTTTTTGAAATTAATTTCGAAGAGGAAAGTCTGGAGTAACTGGTAAAAGTGCTTGCTCAATTTTGACCCGGAATAAAATTAAAAAAAATTTCGAAGAGAAAAGTCTAGATTAATTGATAAAAGCGCTAATCAAATTTGACCGGGAATAACAAAAAACATTATCTCTAAAGCCATTTTAAAAAGTTCCTTATTTGTGCGTAGTTAATTTCGAAAAGTAAAGTCGAGATACGTTCGAAAGTTCTTTCATTTTTTCGAAATTAATTTCGAAGTGAGAAGTCTACAGGAACACGCCTGATCAAATTTGACCCGGAATAAGAAAAAGCAAACTACATTTTCACGTATTTTACTAATACAAATCTTTTTTATCGCTTTCAAAATACAAGCATGCCAAAGCTTAAACAAGTTTGTCATACACTTCTTATAAGTCTCGACTAGAATGACCTTCAGTGAAGTGGTTCAGCAAATCTTGTTTCGTGTTTTTTTTTATTGTTCGACGTCGTATTGCAAAATATTCGGGTCTTTTGGTGTTAGTCTAGGCCTCCGGCAGAGACACTGAAATTGTACACTACTTCGTTTGCATTATTTTCAAGCTAAATCACTGCATCGCGGAATCTCCTTCTGGCAGGAGATTTGTGTGTCAGGCGAAACCGTTGAAAAATTGCGGCAGTGAGCACTATCACCGATAGAATGATGTTAAGAGGTTGGATATTAGGCGGAATCTTCAGGTGGAACTCATTCACTCCAATAGCGACTATACTGGCTTTGAGCTCGCTGCCTATGCGCTCAGAACTAGTCAAGCAGTGCATGACCTCGTTAGCAATGGCATCAAAATTCCTCACTATTAGATTTGACCATTGCCGAAAACTGCACAGCCGATGAGCTTGCTTTTACCATAATTTCTTGCGATAGAAAGCGAGTCAGTTTTTTTTATATTCTCTTGCGCTCTAGCGCTGGAACCCAAAACGCCCAGAGTGAGCCGGAAGAGGTCCCCGGCACTATTTGTCGAATATTTTTTTCATGGTAAAATCACCAAACATCGTAAAGAAAATCGCAAACAAACTGCATTTGACACGTGGATATTAAGTTTAGGATACTCATAAAAAAGCTTGTAGCAATCTAGGTTATTTACTCGAGCTTTAGGGTCGCCTGACGACGCCTTTTGCAAAGATTACACAAAGGTTATTTTCTTCTGTAGCTTATACGTTACTCTTTTAAGAGAAATATTAAAAAGGAAATGACCCATAGTATTAAAAATATGTATCATTTATGACAACTGTTTGATTCCAAAGAAAGCAATTTAAAACCCTTGTGACAATAATGGTTAATAAAAGCGCTGAAGCAGCTCTGAAAAAGCAATGAAAGTAGCTCCTATTTGTAAAGCACTGTTACCCATAAAATAAAACTTTATAGCACCGATAAGTATGAGATTTTTCTAATGAGTTTACGATTTTTTGTTTACCCCTGTATTAGGATTTCGTCACGTTTCTAAAAGTAGGGTCTGATGGGCAGCATACTACAGGCATGTGTGTTTATTTCTATTTAAATTAGCCCAATTTGTTCGAAGTTTGATTTCATGCGCCTCCGCTAAGCGCACAAAATACAACTAAAACCTCCAAATCTGTTTGTTCTCATGCATGATGGTCTCATTTATTTTATGATCACTGATTTGTATTCGCCTTTTCAATGCCACTTAAATATTTTATGGCCTTTGCGAGTGCCACACAATCGCACATCGCTGCATTTGTCATTCTAACGGTGCGCGCACGTTTGTGTGCCAGCGTTCTAAAGTTTACTATATATTTTTTAGTTTTTGTGCCTATTCGTCTGTTTTAATTACATTTCATTTACAATCAACTGATATCACCTCGCCGCAGTTTGGCGCCTCCAACCATGCGCTCAGCAATATTTCAATTCGATTTGCCCTGATTTCCGCTGCCTCCAACAGTATACGCGTTGTTTTAAATTCTATTGAACAATTTCATAAATGTCTTTTTTATTATTGCTACGAGCACTTTAATCACATTTAATTACATCAGCAGCATTATTTAGCGCTGCAGTAATGAATAGAATTCAGTTGTAATTTGTAATGTCATTTGAGTGGCGTTGTTCAGTGATTTCATAAACGCCGAGAAAAATGCTTGTCGGCTTGAAATTATTTATATGCATAACTACATATCTAACTATATGTATGTATGTATGTATAGTATACTCACATACTTGACGATTCTCTGCTCATGTGTAAACAGTCTTTTTATTTATAGGGAACGTATGGCGGACCTTTAAAGTACCGTTGTAGCTGGGGAGTGGCCTTAAAAGCGTGTAGAATAAGTTATAAAAATCACCTTTCATTAAAGCTTTTAACTGCTTTGCAAATTGAGTAATTAAATAAAATAAATACCTCACTTTTTCAGCGGCCTGTCTTAGGCAACGCGTGGTTCTACACTTTAAAAAATGTCTCTATAAAAGTAACAGGCGTTTGTATGCACATTCATGAATTCTGTAAATGCATTATTAGTCAGTTCTCTTACATATGTATTTTTATTCTAAGCCAATCATGCTTAAGAATTGTTATATTACTTTAATGTATTTATGCCAATTTATTATTATTTTTTATATTTTAATGAGCTAAAATATAGAAAAATTGATTAATAGTCATTCAAGGTTTCTTTGCTGTACAGTTTAGTTACAGAATTCTAGTGTTGTAGACTGTTTGGATATTCGAATGACAAGGTCACCCTTTAGTGAGATTTTAATTTTACCAAATACTGATACTATTAAAGCTTTAGTTTTATAGTTTGTACTATTACTAAAGAGATTTTATCAATAAATGTCTCTGCATATGAATCAAGAACCTCAGATGATGGAATCTTTCTCTCGAACTCCACAAAGTCGCTTTGGCAGCATATGAACCAGGAACCTCAGATAGGACGAGAACATTGCCTGAAAGTGGTCAGAACTGCACTTTGAAACTTGTCGCATTTGGAGTGATAATAATCCAAAAGCCATTATTCAGACGCCATTATATCCTCAAAAAGTCAATGCTACAAGGTGTGTTCCAAAGTAAACAGGACTTTTTGAATCTAGTGCCTCCTGGTGGCGCCATCTATTTGTCGACTGGTGCGTTAGAATCTTTTATCTTTATCGATATCCAGTGAGAATTTCATGACATCGATTGGAAGTGAAGTTATTGCGTTTTAAGTGTCAGTATGTTTTTGTTATCGGTGCGAAATTGAGCTTCGAACAAAGTGCCAACATTAAATTTTGTTTTAAAATTGGTACAACTTTTATCGAAACGTTTCAATTGATGAAACAAGTTTATGGCGATGATTACCAATCCCGTAGCAGAGTGCACGAGTGGTTTCAACGTTTTCGAAGTGGTCGTGAGGACATAAATGACGATCAACATGTGGGCCAATCAAAATCCGTGATCACCGGAAATTCCATCGAACTGTACGTGAATTCATCAAAAATCAGCCGAAATTATCATTAAAATTCATGGAAATGGAATTGAACATCTCCAAAACATCGATTTATCACATTTTGACTGAACATTTGGGTTTACGAAAGGTGTGTGCACGCTTTGTTCCGCACAAATTGACTGACGAACAAAAATTGCTCAGAATCCAACGACGCTTGTGACCGATTATTTGACCGAAAATCACATTTTAACCATTAACCACTCCATGCAAAAATCTGTATTGAAGCAGAAGGGGAGACTATTTTGAATAAAATAAATTGATTTTGCCGAAAAAAAAAGTTTTTTTTTTTAAGTCCTGTTTTCTTTGTAACGCAGCTTGTATATGCCATAACGTAATGAACGCTATAGCGCCATCACTAATGACTTTTTCGTTTCTGAATTGAAGGATTTTTATGTGGAAGGACCTTTGGTTCCAACAAGACGCCATATAGCCAACGAAACAATCATTTTATTGAAGATACATATTTCTGATGAGCTCATTATCTCGCGACGTGAGTCTGTGACGTGGCATCCAAGATCATGCGATTTAACACCGCTGGCTTATTTTTTGTAGTGTTATGTGAAGTCTTTTCAAACGGCTTGGAAGAGAATATTCGGCGAGTTTTTGCTGCAAAAAGGAATCTTTCGAGCCAGCCGCGACGGTTACTTGCCCGAAATCATTTTAAAACATAATGACCAACGCTTATCTTTATAAATACGCTAAATTTTTGGCCATCACATATTAAATTATATGCGTTAAAAAACACGCTTTAAGTTGCAACTACATAACTGGAATGGACCCGGGCTTACATCCGGGGAAAGTTGCCCCCATAACACGAACAATGCATTTTATTAGCTCATTAGCATTCCTCGTATATTATGAGCTGTTTAGTGTAATTTACAGCTTGATCATTTACGTGGAGTAATGTTTCTGATTGCTTTTGATTCATATATTATTTTTTAAAGTGACTCATGCAACGTTTACTGGGGCTAGCCCGTAACTAATGCTGTAGTACGCTGCACTAACGAATAATGCAAAATACCTTTGTGTAATTTGAAAAGAAGCCACGTTCTTTTATTATTTGATTTAATATTCAAATAAGTTGCTTACAAAGACCTAGAATATGAGCAATCTCTTCGATTGCTCCAAAATAGATTGCACTCTCGACGATTGCCTCATCGTTGTCGCTAAGGTTTGAGAACTAAAAAAAGTCGCTGAGAACTGGGAGTACATTGAATGTGTAAGCAAATCGAACCCAGTTCATGAAATTAGTTCTGATGGTATCCGCTCACGAAATCCACTAAATTTATGATATAGAATTTTGTATGCAAGCTTTAATATATTCTGTAGTCGTGAGCTAGTTAGTCGGTTTTAAATAAATTTATTAATTTCAGATTTTCCAACTTTTGCCAATCTTTTTAAATATGTTGACAGAGTTTTGGAGAACTTGATGTTCCTTTTCATGACTAAACATTAAAAGTAACGTTTTGCCAAGTCTTACCAAATTGTTTTAAAAATACAATCTATTTTAAACAGTTTTACTCTAAGAGAAGTAATTTTAGAGAACTTCATCTTTACTGGCGTAGCCACCGGTTATAGTCGGGCTAAATCCCTTTCAAAGCTGTTAGTTCCTTTTCATTAGGGACGTTTTTTTACGTGGCGAGTCGCAAACCCAACACACAACCCTAAAGAGGGATGGTTGGTTCGTCTTCTAATTTTAGCTCGCCTTCAAGCGGATGTTTTTTTGGCTACCCAGAGGATACTTGGTCTAAAACCGGAAGTCGTAAGTTGCTTTTAAGCCATAAGTAAAAAAATCGTTTCTGACCTACTACGTTAGATAAATAGATGAGGATGCACCACGAGCTAAGATCTATTGTGCCTTACATTACAACAGATATGACCTTTTAGTGATTGGCATATGGCAATGTGCTACGTGATGTTGATTGTCACATTTTGGTTAGTTATACCTCACATTCATAAAATAAAGTGACTTCTTAACAAATCGTATTAGAATGTTTAAAAATTTGGACTTTTTCGGTCTAAATCTTTTCCAGTGTGATAATTCCACTTCTTAATTTGTATTTTTCGGACTATGTCGATTCGTGAATTTTTGTCAAAAATTTTTTCCGTTTCCACAAACAATATTTTGAAGCTCTTGCGTTTTATTTTCTCTATAAAGAACACACTCTATCTTTGTGCATCAATTAATTTAGCCTTCATATTTTCATTTTTACGCCTTTATTGCTTTATACTATAGTACATACTTATACATATGTATATGTAAAATTTGAGAATGATTGTTTTGCTTTGCAGTAATTTTAAGCATGACTAAATGTTTTCAAAAAGTTTACTATTTTTAATTGCGGTTCATATGCATCGCATTTATGTACATTAGGGTGTCCGTTAATTCACAAGTTTTTCTTTGCAGTCTCAGTTCGGAAATTTTTAAAGTTTGAAGTTATGTGATGGTTATTTTTGAGAAACGAAAATTAGTTGGTGAAATTTTAGTTTGAATGAAAAAACGAAAATTCCTACATACATATATTAAATGTACGGGAACCTAAAAAAAATAGCGACCCCTTAGAGTTAAGCTACAGCGCCTGGTTTGAGGGAGGATTTTTGTTTGTCAATCACTAACATTTGAGGAGGTAAGAGTTGGAAAAAAAATTATAAAATTTTTTTTGAAGCACCCTAATGTACATACATATGTATGCGCGTTAAAAAATTTATTGAATTCAATTAGTGTCCACCAATTGTGGGTGTTCATGGCAATGCCTTTTAGAAATCGATGATGGTAAGTGTTTATAACTGAAAATTTAACTGGGGTCACGCTGGTCAATTTATAATGTTGAAGGTGAGTTCAACAAGTTCATTGGACAGTGCAAAAGATGGAATTTGAACGAAAAATTACAAAAAGAGAAAACTGATATGAACTGCTGTGTAAAACACCTCAAAAATATTTCTTTGATAAAATTATAATTTATTTGAATTTCACCAAATCGCAAAAAGTCGGAATATTTTTAATTTAATATTATAGGTACATACATATGTATATCAGAATGTCACCGCAGTGCTATTTATATGTATGTATGTACATATAGTATATGCAGATATTTACTTGTAAATTACTTCATTAATTTGCTCAACACACTAGACTAATAAAAATCTGTTTTGTTCTCTTTTTCTGCTTGCAGGTAAATGCTCGTTTGCACTTTGAAATTTAATCGACCCAGTGCCGTTACTTTTATGTTATTGCCATTTACGTATGCATGTAAGTGTAATTCCCAATCAAATAACAACTTTTGAATAAGTAAAACCACGTATAAACATATGCTCCGCTACAAATATATACATATGTATTTACATATGTATAATTTTTATAAGTACTTATGTGATTGCTTCACCGTTACGCGAACCACTCAACGAAAATGTTACACTTGCACTTAAGATTCTGGGTGTGCAGAGTTCTTTCATATACCCAGTTACAAATAACGAACATGTTTCTTTTGTTATTTTTGTTGTTGTCTTTACCTTTGTGACGCTAAAAGTGATCGTGCTGGCCAAATACATAAAATGCAAATGAGCAAATTTCTATTCGAAATTTCAACTTGTTGCGCCAAATTAATGTGGTACAGTTGTTGCTGTTGTTATTTTTGTTTTTTAGTGGCAACCGCAAAATAAATGAGTTCAGCAGCGTCATTTTGCTGATTGCAGAATTGAGAGTTCTTATTGTGAGTTTTATATGTACATACTATGTTGCCATTGTGTGTGTGGCGTCTGCTGCTTTATGTTGCGCAGAGTGTAAATAAAAGCAAGCGCTGCTAATTTGTTTGTTGTGTCGGGTTCACACTTTGCCAAATATATTAACAATTGATATAGGCGAGGAGTGGGACTCATAATTTCATTTATAAACATTAATAATAATTAGAAAAATTACGATTATAGTTATTTCCATTGGGTCCTCTTAAAGTCAATGCAATTTGATCGAGGTTAAACCAAATCTATAAATATAGCGATATAGCTGTATTTATGTTAACTTACCATTCTTCTATTTGTTGCCGAGTTATTGCATGTCGAAAGTCGCTAAAAAATCTCTCGAATTTTTGCAATTTTATTTTATTTTTGGGCCAAGATGAAACTTTTTAAGATTAAAGTTACGAGTCGCCACTTTGGAACAATAGTAGCCAAATTCCGAAATACTGTGATCAATATTAAGTAGTAAAGGTTTCTAAATAATTTTTTAAATAAGCATAAATTGGATCAAAGTCACAGCATTTATTAAAAGAAAATACCTTCTGGTTGTCTGACTCATACGTTTAATGTTTTTACATATCCACTCAATATTAAAAGGGCTACATACATACATGCGTACCTTGTACGAAATTCCACTTTTTCAAACTTGAGCACATAAAGGCTGATCCATTTCAAAGTTCCCTACTTTTTTAAAAAAATCACAGAAATTTCAAATTTAATCGGGACTGTTTATTATTATTCGAAATAACATTCCTTGGTATTTATTTTTTGAAGATTACCTCTTTCAAACGTTGTTCGCGGCTGCCTCTCAGATGGTCCATCCGTTGAGTCCAATTTTCGATGACACGTTCAAGCATTTCGATTGGTAACTGGCGAATGATACGCAAGATATTTTGACCCAGGTACTGAATCGAAGCTGGATTGTCCGCATGGACTGTAGACTTTACATATCCCCACAGGATAAAATCGAACTGGGTGATATCACACGATCTTGGTGCCCAAAACCTGAATTTATCTGCCCACCAAAGTGTTAATTCTTGTTAAATTCTTTGATTGATGCGATGTGTGGGAAGTGATATAATTTTGTTGAAACCAAATGTCGCCTAAATCACGAGCTTCAAGCATCAAATAGTCAGTTATCATGGCTCGGTAAGGGTCGCCACTGATGTTTACGTTCTCACCGTCATCAGTTTCGAAGAAATATTGACCGATCAAAAAACGCACCAAGCCGTTGTTTTTCTGGATGAAATGGTAGCTCTTGAATCTCTTCAGGTTGCCCTTCGTCCCAAAATTTTGCTTGTTTACATACCAATGGAGCCAGAAATGAGTCTCATCGCTGAACAAAATTTTACTTGAAATCGTCGGGTCTTCCTGAAACTTCAAGAGTCCATAGAGCTAAGCGTTGTCGCTTGGGAAGGTCGAATGGCTTCAGTTCTTGCAAAAGCTTTATTTTGTACGCTTTCGTACATCTCGGCGATCTCGGCGTAAAATGCGCCAAGTCAATACATACGTCAGTCCGAGTTGCTGCGAAAGGCACCGAATCGACTCTCCATGGTCATCATGTAAACTCCCATCTACAGCTGCTATATTTTCTTCACGGCGTGCTGGACGTGGACTATTTGGTCGAATATTCTCCAATCATGAATGCTGAGTCTCAAGATGGGAGATGGATGTGATGCGAATAGTAGCCGATTATGTTGACCATAAGTTGAGCGAGGCGCTCGCAACACATTTTTACAGAACGTGAATTTTCGTAATAAAGTTGAACAATTTGTAAACGCTGTTCAGGCGTAAGTTTTTCCACGATGAAATGCCAAGCAAAACCGAACAAAAACAGCAAGACAACTTGACACGACTCACGTGATCTGTCTAAACAAGGCTATTGAAAAAGTACCTTTACTTGGATACCGTTATTAAATTGCATGATCAAGAATGAAATTGATTGAGGAAATAAAGTATTATTATTACTATTCAAACAGGCTTCATGAGATTTGTTTTTCCAAAACTCTGTTATTTTTTCGCCTTTGGTTTCTTATTTTATTTTATTTTGTGTGAAACTAGTATCTCATTCCAAAAATAGTTTTTACTCTATATTTCGCTTTTTCGTTTTATATTTGAATCCAATCGGTATAGTGAGTGACTAGTTCTCTCAGCAGGGTAGACAAACTTCGTAGCTGACAGCTATGATATTGATATAGTGAAACCGGATTCAAAATTTGGCAATACGCAATAGTTGTATCAAACTTTTTTGGACAATGCGCACTTTGTAAACATTTTTTATTCATTATTTTGGTTTAGTTTTTTGGCTATTAAAAGCTTTCCGCTTAACTCTTTTCATACTTGTCAACTAAATTGAAATGTTAGTGCGCACAATTCAATGTCAATCAATGTCGCCAACAAATGGAGTTGCCTAAATTAGATGCTTGTTTGCATGATTTCATTTATTTTATTCAATACTGTGATATTTTATGAAATATATAAGGTGGTACTAAGTAAAATTTTTTTTGAGGATGTTTCTTTGCGCGTTTTTAACCCCCGATTATATCTTCTAAAATATTATTATGGTTAAGTTAAGCGATTTCGTTTTGAACTCGACAAAATAAATAATTCGGCTGTAGACTTTTTAAGTCCCGCACAAATTTTGCTGATGAAAACTTTCTTGAGAGAAACGTTATGTTTCGACATGTTGCGTGAAACGAACTTTGAATGAATAATGAGGATTGCGCCTCGACCTTAGTTCTATTATGCCCCTAATGAATAGATATATATGGTAAATCTAATTCAAAAATTAGCCATAGTATGTCCAAGGCCGACATTAATCATTTTCTGGTGGAGCTTGGAATTATCAACAATTTCGTTAGTCTGTTATATAAATTTAAGGAAAACTATTAGATGAGCAGAACATTTTTAAAATAGTAAAAAAGAGAGAAATTCATTGTAGCCTGAAAAAAATATATAGTAAAAATAAAAGACCCAGAACTTATCCTTTGGAATTTTTCACATGAATTTTAAGGTTATACGTAGATTGCTATATATATTTCTGGCCTAATAATGTAAATAGGCATACTTATCAACGAAACTGGTTTCTTTTTTTTTATTTTTTATTTTTATTTTTGTCGATTGCTGTTTTGTTTCGGGCTCATACGCATAGATCCATGATTCGTCACCTGTGACGATCTTATAAACGTCTTTTGAAGCACCGCGATCGTATTTTTTCAACATTTTTTTACACCAATCCACAAGAGCCTTTTTTTGAGCGATTGTCAAATTGTGCGGGATCCAACGAGAACAAACCTATTTTGCGGCCAGGTGTTCATGCAATATCGAATGTATGCTGGTGGGAGAAATGCATAGGCATGCCTCTATCTGAAGGTATGTTACATGACGGTCTTGCATTATCAGTTCACGTACGGCTTCGATGTTTTCTGGCACAACGGCTGTTTTGGACGACCTTCACGGAATTCGTCTTTGAGCGAGCGTCGGCCACGATTGAATTCGTTGTACCAGTTTTCACAGTGCTATAAGATGGTGCTTCATAGCCATACAAAGATTTTAGTTTATCGATGCACTCTTGTCGTGATAATCCACGTAGAAAGTTGTGAAAAATGATTGCACGAAAATGTTCACGAGTTAATTCCATTTTTTGGCCGAGATGAATTTTTTAATCCCCTGTAAATAAAACAATTCACGATTAAATGACAAAACGTTCTGAGTGATGTTATGCTAAAAAATGTCAAACTTTCCAATGGAAATGTCAGATTGCACCTGGCAACACTTAGTGTTGCCCTAGGCCAGAATATATGTATATGGCAGCCCTCGTATAACTTTTTTTTTATAAAATTCGTGGTTTGGCGGATATCGAGAAAAAACGTTTTTAACCATTAAAAATTCAACCATACCTCTCTCCTTCCTCTGCACGATCGCGAATCTCTCGTAAATTCTTTTTCCATTAATTTCCGTTATTTTATCCTTCGCGTCCAATAGGTTTCATACTTCCTTGTTTTGTTTTTCTATCAAAAATAATCTATCCTGAACTATATAATAAGTTTGTCACGAAGTTTGTAACACCCAGAAGGAAGCGTCGGAGATCCTATAAAGTATATACATATATAAATAATCAGTATGTTGAGCTGAATCGATTTAGCCATGTCCGTCTGCCTGTCTGTCTGTATATATACGAACTAGTACCTCAGTTTTTAAGATAACGTTTTGAAATTTTGCGAACGTCATTTTCTCTTTAAGAAGCTGCTCATTTGTCGGAACTGCCGATATCAGACCACTATAACATATAGCTCTCATAGAAACTGAATGATCGGAATCAAGTTCTTGTATGGAAAGCTTTCACATTTGACAATGTATCTACACAATAGTTGGCACAGGTTATTTTTTAGGGCAAACGTTAACGTTTTTTTCTTGTTTTTTTATTGAAAACATATAATTTGGTGCGGAAAGCAGCATTTCTACACCAAGGAGAGGAGCGCATCATAATCGCACATGCGTCAGAGGATATGTTTGCATGGCAGGTCCTGCCAGTCTATTTGTACAGATGGTATTGTTGTTCGATTCGCTGCTGCTCTCTAATGCTTAGTGAAACGATGGCAGTTTTACTTCGTTCAAATATAGTTTTCAACTTTGCAAAAACCCAAGTAAAAACAGTGAGATTTTCGATCAAGTCTGATAG
Organism: Bactrocera tryoni; assembly: GCF_016617805.1. Lineage (NCBI taxonomy): Eukaryota > Metazoa > Arthropoda > Insecta > Diptera > Tephritidae > Bactrocera > Bactrocera tryoni. Next base: position 55,673,336 of record NC_052499.1, read on the forward strand.
GCGGTAAGATACGATTTTTGGCTTTTAGCAAATTATTTGAACTCTTAATAATTATTCACCAAATAGCACAGTTTAGAAACGGAGAACATTTTATAAACTATGACGTTTTGTTTTTCTATGTTTTATTCTCTAAAATGCACCACTGTGCATGGGACTAGTCATACAAGGTACCATTTAAAGGCAGTGTTTCTTTACGGGTTGTTGGTGTTGTCGTATCGGGCGTAGGTGTTGGCTTTAACTTCGCTTTCGGTTTCTTAATGACCGCCGTTTGTGGAGCGGCAGCGACACGCTTAAACAGTTTACTGCCGCTAACGCGCGGCGCTTAAAATGCGATAAACATACATACATAACAGCCATTCTATGCCCATATAAATGCCTACACTGTACTTGCTAGTCATATGTAGCTCCTTATATGTTTATACTGCTATATTTACCAGCAAATCGTGCGAAGCAGTGGTGTGTGGCATTAGCTGTTGACCGTTTTGTCGTCTGCAACAAATTCTGCTGAAATTAATCTGCATCGCATGCGGCAGCTTAGCGCGGCATGTAATTAAAAGCGCATTTTTTTCGCCAAGTCACTTGCAACATTCAAAGTATAACGGATATTTATTACACGTAATGGTGTACAATAACAATTACAATCAAAAACAGCAACAACAACAATCAACGGTATGATTATTTGCCAAAAGCGCCGCAAACCTGTTGCCACAAAATGCCATTGAGACGGTGCAAAGCCAATTGAAATCAAAAGCCAGCAACAACAACAATAATAAATTGTGTATGATTTTTTAGTGGTTTAACAGCTGTGTTTATGTTGCAGCTTGCAACATCACTTCAAGCATCACTTGTGGCATATAGAGATGTGTTATTTTTATGTCATTTTTATTTTATAGTTTGGCTTTCCTGTTGCTTAAGTTGGTTTTCGCTTTTTCTGCGTTGTTGCTTTTTATACCCTGAACAGGTTGTATTAAGTGTGTGACACCCAGAAGAAAACGTCATGACGAGCTAAGTCGCTTTATCTATGTCCGTCATAAACGAACTTCTTCTTCTTCTTCTTTATTGACGTAGACACCGCTTAAGCGATTATAGCCAAGTTTACAACAGGGCGCCAGTCGTTCTTCCTTTTCATTGCTTGGCGTCAATCGGATATTCCAATTATAGCCAGGTCCTTCTCCACCTGATCTTTCCAACGAAGTGAAGGTCTTCTTCCTCCTCTCCTTGCCTCGGCGGGTACTTCGTCGAATACTCTCAGAACTGAAGTGTTTTCATCCATTTGGACGTCATTTCCTAGTCAGCGTAGCCGTTGTCTCTTAGTTCGCTGAACTATGTCAATGTCGTCGTATACCTCGTACAGCTTATCGTTCCATCGACTGCGGTATTCGCCCTTGTCAATGCGCAAAAGACCATAAATCTTTTGCAGAGCCTTTCTCTCGAGAATTCGTAACGTCGATTCAACAGGTGTTGTCATCGTCTATGCCTCTGCGCCATAGTAGGACGGGGTTGATGAGTGACTTGTAGAGTTTGGTCTTTGCTTGTCAAGAGAGGACTTTATTTCTCAATTGCCTACTCAGTCCGAAGTGGCACCAATTGGTAAGAGTTATTCAGTGTTGGATTTCGAGGCTGTCGTTGTTGTTGGTGTTAATGCTAGTTCCAAGATAGACGAAATTATCTACGACTTCGAAGTTATGACTGTCAACATTGAAGTGGTAGTCAAGTTGCGAGTGCGACCATTGTTTGTTTGATGATGGGAGATATTTCATCTTTCCCTCGTTCACTACCAGACCCATTTGCTTCGCTTCTTTGTCCAATCTGAAGAAAACAGAACTATAGACGAACTAGTTCTTCAGAATTTGAGATATCAATCTGAAATTTTACACACATTCTTTTCTTCCCAAAAAGCTGCTCATTTGTCAGAATCGCCGATATCGATCCACCATTGCGTACTACATGGCAACCATATAACTGAAACGTTTTTATTTGTGAAGGGTATTATGGCCTCGATGCAACCGAACGTTTATTTCTCGTTTTTTCTACTATTTTTAATAGTGGCACATTAAAATCCTCTAAATCATTGCGCTTTTGACAATTATTGCACCTGACGACATGTTTCGCTGTTTACAACTTCCATCTCTATATCTGTGTGTGTGTATACACATATAAAGGTGCAGAGGTGTATCGGAGTTTGTTCATCCATGTTGAAGCCTATGGTGTGCTCGCATGCCTGTCACTCTACTCACACTTTAACTCACGTCTCAACTCTCAGCATTCCTGTCTGTGACTGTCTATTTGTTTTTTATGTTTCTTCATCCGTCTGTTTGTCCATCTGTCTGTCAGATCTGTTGCAACATGCTTGTGCGACTTCGTATTTAAAGTTTAACTCGTCTTAGCCGCTTTTTGGCGCAACTCGTGAACGCATACACGCATTTATTTATTTTTTTTTTTGTATGTATGTATGTATTTGCGTTTGTGTATGTTAGCGCTTGCGCTTGCGCGGCGTTTCACAAAAGGAAAAGTTGTCAATAACATTTATTTTTCTTTTGGCATAATTACGGTATCATTTGTCCGCAAGTTTTAAATGTTTGCGTGAATTTATTGCCGCAATTGTGCTTTAGCGGCGATCGACGAGGCTCTTAAAATGTTTACAATTCTTTGAAAGTGAAAAGTAAGAGTTATCGTGCAGGAAAAGTAATTTCATCGTTTTGCAATCATTTTATGGAAATTTAACTGTCAAGTTGTTATTTTGTTATTGCACGGACTCATAAAAGACTAAGCTTTCATGAATTTCAAGTATTCGAAACCAATAAATTCATCAACAATAATTAAATATTGTCCCCGGCATGACTTCATATAGGCCATTCCGTTTATATCTAAGCAAAGAATGTCGTCAGCATGCCGCAAATATATATTGAGAAATGCTTTATGTGATAATGATACCAAAGATTCAGACTCAGAAAAGAAAAAGACGGAATTCGCCTTTCGAAAAGGCATACAATTTTAAAAAGAGTTCCTATGAAATTTCGTTTTTAGATCATTCCCCATTTAATGGATTCCAAAACTTAATTTTTCATTTCAAATCCGTTATTTATATTTATGTATTAGAGTCCTCGTATTTGACTAATCGATCAACCGTTTCAACTGGATGCGGCATTATTCGAATAAGAATCAAAATTAAAAACAAGCAAAAATAAAAGCTGAGCAGACCAACTATTCGTAACATTATTAACAGATATGATATTCATACGAACGGTTACAATCCGGATATTCTAATAATCGGTTTTCAGGTTATTCGAATAACTTTAAGTGCTCTAATATATATATTAAATTTTCAACGTATTTTTCTCAAAACTAGTTCTTAGAATAATTTCTAATCTAATAATTTTCTAATCAAGAAATATGAAAACATTTAGAAAGTTTTGTGATTTATTGTGACAGTCTAATTAGTAGTACGTAATGAACAGTAATTCCATAGTAACCATTTTCGAAATATTAGTTTTTTTTGTTTCTTTTTCAATATTACATAACTCAGCAGAGTCCCATATACAATTCGAAATTTAGTAAATCCAGAAATCGATTAGTTTAGGTTAGGTTGAATGGCTGATATAGAGAGCAGGTGGACTGCGATATGTAGCCCTTTATGAAGCCATAGAAAAGAAGAAATCCTGTGTTCGAATTTATAAAATATAATAGCAAAACGCTTAGTAGCCAATACACATTTGCAGCGGCGTTTAATATCCATTCCCGCCAGAGTTCGGTTTGGCTACTCCATGCTCCAAGTGATCCGTCAAGTACATGAGTGTTTAGACACGTGTTCTTTTAGGAAAAAAATCGATCACTTTCTGAAAAATAAAAAGCTTTTGATCGCTACTGATTCAGAAAAGTAATTATACTCCGTTGATTAACATGAGGATTGTTGATTTTTCGTGGTGGATTACTGAAATCATTGCTAATCCGAGCTGAATACATTATGTATATTGAATAGTTAAGTTGTATATATGTATGTAATTTTTTCGATGGAGGATACATGGAATAAAAATCTCACCTCAAATATGATCTAATACAATAAAAAAAGAAGAAATCTTTCTTAAGATTATGGTCTACCAATAAGAACAACGACGAACGTCATGTTAAGATGAAATATTGGCACAATGTCGGTCAAATGGCCAGCGCGGCCCTGTTTGCATATTCCACTCGTTTACGTGAATTTTCATTAATCCGCTGCATCATTTCGGCTACAGTCCGCTGAATGTTGTCTTCAAGCTCCTCGAATGTTGCTGGTTGATTGGCGTAAACTCTGATTTAACATATCTCCAGAGAAAATAATATAGAGACCACAATCCGCACCAAACGGTAAATTTTTGGGGATACAATTGCGTTTCCTTAACCAAATCAGGTTTTGACTCAGCGCAATGGCGACAATTTTGTTTGTCGACGAAGCGCTTAAGTCATAAATGGATCTCAACTGAGAAGTTGATTTTTCGTTGAATGTGAAATTGTAATTTTGGTTTATTTCCAAGCGTTGTACCAACATAAAACGTGACATGATGGAAAATTAAATCTTACTGACCACACTGACAAACTGTAACTGGTTATTTTGATTGTGAGAAATCTTTATTGTACCATAAGATCTTTGAAAATTGCTTCATGTTCAATGTCAAAATTGGACTTGGACTTCGGTTTCTCAATTGATACATTCTGCATGTCCGAAGCGTCTATTTGGATTTCTGAAAGAAGAAAAATCACATTTGAACTGTTTGTGAGGCAAGCAAATAGATGTCATAATTATGTAGTCATGTTTTTGGACCAGGGCGATAATATGAGAAAAGATTTCGTATAAGTAGCAACTAAGGCAATCTAATTTACTAATTCTATTCAGGTTGGAAGCTTAAATACATTATCGCCAGTCAAATAAGTCTCATACCTATCTGCTCTATAATTTGCTCTGTCTTCCCAAGGAATATTTTTCGAAAATAGCTTGAAGGAAATTCTGAATTAATATTCTCGTTTAGATCTATTAAGCCTTGAAAACACTTCCCTAGTCTAGTTAATCATCAATTTTAGTTCAATTACCAAATTAGTATTCCATTTCGAAAACTTAAAAAGAGGATCTGGGATCTTTAAAACCTCTTTGTGAATCAGAAAATCAGGTTACATTTTCGGTATGAATATAATTTTTTCTATACGAAAACTTGTTCTCAAAGCTCAATGTAAAAATAATATTGAATTGCTATCATAACGCTTATTATCGCACTATAACTCGCACATTCACCAAACTATCGCTCGCGTTCTGCATCAAAGACACCGTCGAACACTTGTTCTGGCTAAATGACTCTTTAATTGCTCCTTTTGAGTGAGCGCTCCATATAATCACCTAATAAAGTAGCACAAGCACACAAGCTCTTCCATCAAAATAGAAGACGAAAGCGATTCGACAAAGTGAAAGTGCGGAAGTACTGACAAACATACATACATATATACAGAAGTTTATATGTATGTGAGTATTTCTATATTTTGGGCCCGTTAGCAGCGTGTAACTGCCAGTTGTTGTGTGAATTATCGTTACGCTTTGCGTACTTATCACATTATTAAGTAAAGTTATTAAATATTCGACCCAATTTTGATGAGTGCTTACCAAAAACAACAACGACAACAAAGAATCCCTACTTACCTAGGATGATGAGTGCTGGTCAAGTGACACGGAGCAGTGAAAATATCAGCCTAATATATGAAAATTCGATGAGCCACTTGTGGATTTCAAAATCATATTGAAGCAGCCACTCAACCGTCTCTACAATAACAATAACAATAAGTGTATAAAATTAAAATTTTAACACCAAAACAATCTTAAAAAAAATAACGTTGCACTTTTCGGTGCTTCAAACCGGCACGAGATGCAATTTCGGAGATATATTTACGCACTTATTGTGCATACACAATTACTTAAGTGCATGTGTGTGTGTGCACTGTAGGCCGACACATGTTGTAAGCACTTAATAAAGTATTTCATTCACACGTTTATGTTGTTGTTGCTTATCTGCTTGCCGCTGGTGCCGAAGCAATGTGCTTCTTCTTCATAGTGAAATCGAAATCAGTGTTTCATATAAAAAAATGTTTTCGATTTTTTTTTTCTTAAGTATTTGCATGTAAAACACACATACATAAGTGTATACATCTGTATACAGTCTATGTGGGTTTTGAAAATTAGATCAGAATTCGTGTGAATTAGGTAAGTAGGCGAAAATTACACAATTGTTTTTTTTATAGTACATATATGTACATACAAACACACAAATATGTATATAGTATTTTTACATATGTTCATTTATTGTTTCACATTTTTATGTATTCGTATTCAGTACTTCCTTTGTACTGATGTAGGCCCTTCATTCGTTGCCCGTTAGTATGTGTTTGTGTACATATTTTGTAGTAATTACATTTTCTTTGGGTCAAGAGGCCACTTATTTTATTGTTTTGTGAAATACTAATATTTTATTTTATTGTCAGTTGAACATTGGTCAAAAGATTAGACTCCCCTGTGAAAAATGTTTTAATTTTTTATTTATTTTAGAGCATTACAAGTGTTTTTATATTGAGAAATAGCACAGCTATTCGCATACGGTAATACATATGTGTGTGTGTTCATACAACTGCATCCATTTAAAATTTTCGTCACAATATGTTAATACAATGTTTCGAAATAAAATTTTTAATTTTTATAAAGGCAATTATGTGGCATCTTCATAAGATCATAATTTGGAAAATCTAATATTTATGTCATATCAGTAATTTCATAGCCAGGTCGCATTTTTACAAGTATAACAAAATTTCAAAAAGTGTGGCAGCTCTTTTCAAATTTATTTTCATAATTAAGTTTTTGTAAATATTTTAAGCTTTATAAAAAAAATACATAAAATTAAAAAAAATTAAATTTAAAATTCGTTTAAAAAAATTTTTTTTTATTTAATTTTCAAATACAAATTTTTTTTTGAATTTAATTTTCAAAAAAAAATTATTTTTAATTTAATTTTCGAAAAAAAAAAATATTCAATAAAAAATTTATTTTCAGAAAAAAATCATTAAAAACATAAATTAATAATTTTAAAAATAAAATGTATTTAAAAAAAAAATGTGACTACATAAATGGCAACTACATAAAACGTATCTAAGTATTTCACACTTTTCGTATGTATTTATCCCTGTTCTTCTAATGGTTTTAAAAAGTGTGGCAGCACTGTTCAAATTTATTTCTATAATCAAGCCTTTGCAAACATTTTAAGCTTTGTAAAAACAATGTGTTAAATACTAAAACAAAAAAACAAAAAAAAATGATTTTCAAAAAAATTTTAATTAGATGGCAACTACATAAAAATTATTTTAGTATTAAGCACTTTTCGTATACATATATGTATGTACTCCAATTATTCTAAAATGCAACCCCGTACAACTTTTGTGTCATATTTGAATTCCCTGATTTGATCATTTTATAAAAGTGTACTTGGTACATAGCACAATTTTTTGGGGTGATAAAATTGAAACCAGCAGAGTTAACGAAAAAAGATAATTGAATCACCGTTTGGCAAGCCAACACTACACTTTGATAAAACTAATATGAGTAGGCCTACTCAATTTCTCTGTACACCTATCAATAGGTGAAGACAGCGGAACCTCAAGCTGACATGAAAAGACAATTCGCAATTTAAATAGTTAAAGTCTCGATTTTAGAATTTTTTATTCAACGAATTTATGCAAGAATTCTCGCGTTTTCCGTTTGGAACGAATGTTAGCAGATAACAGAAACCATTGCTTTTAGCCGAGTATAAATCCGAAGCGTTTCACTTACATACATATGTAGGTCCGACTGTCGTGGAAACGCCTACCTTGGCTTCTGCTCTCTTACAGATTTCTTGTCAAGAATATAAAATATTGGTCTATACTTTAATTTTCGCTTTTAAGTCCTTTACATTGATAAAAAAAATCAAGTAATACATTGTGTTCACAAAAATGATTTTCAGAGGCCAATGTTTGACAAACAGTTTTAAGGGTCTCGCAATTGAATGTGGTTTTCTGCAATATGCTGCGGGCGACGGACGGCCTCCAAGTCATAAAAGCTCAAATTCTTGTTAAAATCCAGTAGATTCTGATATATTTTACACTATTTCTCAACTTAGTCCATCACCCATTCAATATTTTAGACACTTAGATTTGTCTAAAAGTTTGCGCTAATGTTATTTATTGCCTTTTTCTATATACTTCAAACAGTATTTCATAATATTTTTCTCTTTTGATGAGAATTATCAAACCCAAACTCACAGTTGCATGCTTTCCATATATGTATGTACATATGTTACAGACAGCGTCACAAGCTACTATTATCAGCCACACAATGGAAGATACTTTCTTTTGAGCAAATTTCATTTGAAAATAAAGAAAAATATCCCAAGCCATTGTTTGTGTATCCGCAAATTATGTTCTTTACCGTTAGCCGTGAGTTGTCGCCTATACCCATAATAGCCTTTGGCATCCTGTACGAAGAAATTCAATTTCCAATAGGCGGCTATGCAGCTTGTCGATGACTCTTCGTTGTCCCATAAAAGGTAATGACTACGCGCAGCTGTAGTTTCCCCCTCTTGCCTCGCAAAATTTCATTTAAGCGCCTAGAAGTAAATCACTCTTGCATAGCCTGCCCTTTCCCGTACGTAGAGAACGACTGTCGCGCTTAACCGGCACCAGCTTGGCCAGGCTTGCTTTCTCTGCTAGACGGTGGCGAAATAGAAATAACTTTGCAGCAGCGACCGCTTCCGCTTTAAGCAAAGCGAGTTGAGAGGAGCAAAAGTCGAATATTGTAAAGTCGCCATAAATAACTCAACGAAAATGGAAGAAAAGCCGGCAATCTGTGTGTAACACTCGTATTGTTCGTTGCTCTCGGTAAATGGCGCGGCTTACGGCCAAGCTAATGTACATATGTATGCAAGCGCCGAGACATACGGGTGGTCATGGCGTTAGACTCGCCTTCGCAATCGTATGCTCCGCGCCGTGTGCGAGGCATTTGTGTACGAGCCTGTCGAAAAAGGAAATAAACTTGTGGTGACATAAAAGGTTTCAGACCGTTATGCGATTAAGCGCAATTCTTCTGGCTCTTCTTCGTTCAGCAGATGCTCGTACGACAAACTATTGACTTCGCAGCCATTCGCGTTTGTAGTGAAGAGTTATTACATGCGGAAAATTTACAACACCATAATTTCCTCATCGTTGGTTAAGCGGGTTTGATATGTTTTCGTTGGCGTGTAGTAATAATAATGTGTAAACATTTTTATATGTGGAATCATAGCTCTTACTGGCAACTAATCAGAACTGCTTCAGAAAGTTTATTTTTTTAGTTTTTGTGAAAAAAGACAACTAATATTATGACAATCTTCTGTTTCGCCGAAATTATAGGTGAGAGGGCTTGTTTGCTGGTGGACTTGAGTATGTTTACTTCCCGAATTTCCCGTTTATCTGTATATACGCAAACTAGTCCCTGAGTTTTGGCGATCTTCTTCTTTACAAGCGTTACAACAGCGCGCCTGTCGATTCTTTTTTCCGCCATTTTGGCGCCAATTCGAGATACCAAGTGCAGCCACGTCCTTCTTTACATCATCTCTCTAAAGGAGTGGAGGTCTTCCTCTTCCTGTGCTTCCACCGGCGGGTACTGAATCGAAAACCTTCAAAGCTAGATAGTTCTCTTCCATCCGGACGTCTCATAAATATTCAACAAACCCTTTTTCTCCCACATTTTTAAGGAGGACTTATCAGAAGATGTCCTTATCCATGCCTTCGTACCATATAGCAGGGAATGATGAGTAACTTTTAGAGTTTAGTCTTTGTTCGTCGGGAGAGAACCTTACTTCTCAATTGTCTCCGTCAGTCCGAAGTAGCACCTGTTGGCAAGAGTTATTCTGCGTTTGGCTTGTTGTTATGGCTAATGATATTGATGTCATCGGCGCACGTCAGCAGTTGTACATTATTGTAGAAGATTGTACCTTCTCCTATTTTCTCCAGGAGTAAATTGAAGAAGTCTCACGAAAGATAGTCGACTTGTCTACAACCTCGTTTGGTATTGAACGGCTCGGAGAGGTCTTTCCCGATCCTGACGGAGCTTTTGGTGTTGCTCAACGTCAGTTTATACAGCTGTATTAGTTTTTCGGGGATACCAAGTTCAGACATAGCGGCTTAGTGGCAGTCAAAATCAACGAAGAGATGGTGTGTGTTGATCCTCTTTTTAAGGGTCTTTTCCAAGATTTGACGCATAATGATGGTACATTTTCCAGGTCTAAAGTCGCATAAGATCCAGCGAGTATCTAGGCATTTTCTCTTTATTTTCCAAATAATCATTTTTGAAACGTTTCCAATTAGTTGCCAATCGGTGTCCATATTGAAACACATACATATCTGTTGCTTCTATTATTTCAATTTATTTTTTTTATTCTTTTTCATACTTTTATTTTTCCAACATCAACTGATGCCTTGTGACTAGTAATTCTACAATATTGCTAAGTCGGCGTCAAAGCGCCGCGTCACACAACCATTATTGACATAATATTAACATCTCGCTTGTCATGCCGCGGAAAATGCTTTGACAGATCTAGCCATGTTGACAACTCCAGCGTTGAGATTATAATCAGTCATAATCCATAAAATGTGCGCAAGCATGTACTAATGCTTTAAGGCTTATGCATTTATACACTTATGCTTTTGTTGTGTCATAACGAAGCCGCGCGACGATGTGGCAATCAACCGCGTCACTAAGAACATGGTTAATCACATTTTACAATGCTCTGACCAAGATATTTACAACTCTATTAGCAGGAAGATTTGATGCTTACTGGCAGTGATTATAATTTTTTCTAGCGATTCGCGACGGGCATATGTAAATGACAATCGGCGCCAATAAAAGACAATTAAGTTCTCGGAATGGCCTTGAGAATGTCCAAAACGATTAGTTATTTATCGATTATTTGTATTGGTAATGGTTTTGTATATGCCATTCAGCAATCATGTGGTGTCCTCAAGCACTTTTTGTGCCAGCCTTAAAGCAACTCGTTTCGATAGATGAATACTTTTAATGTTGAATTATACATATCGAAAGAGTAAGAAGCTCGAGTGATACACTCATGTAATATTTTAGACATCAAAATTATACATTCTAGATAGAATTCGTTTCTCTTGCAGATATATTGAATACCATTTTCAGTTTTGTTAGTCTGTGGTAATTTTCTCTAGCAACATATTGCTACAGATTATTATAGTTTTGTTCACCTAACAGTTGTTTGTATCAATTAAAAATAATCGAGATTGTATGAGAGGAGTTGGAATCCGGGGAGCCTCTGTCGGTCTGTTCGTTTAACTGACCGTCCGTGAGGGCAATAACTTAAGTAAGAAATGACATAAGAAGCCACGTCCATGTTAAATGCAAACATATAAAGGGCTATAATTATATCGTGGACTGAAAGTTTTTTAAGATTGTGTTTAATGAGCATATATCTCAAACCACTAAGGCAATTTAAACACAACTTGTAGGAAGGAAAGTAGACATTCCGCTGTTTGTTTCGCAAATTTGTTAAATCTGATTATCGCGTGCTAGAGGTTAATGTGAAGGATCTTCATCCTCCAGCCTTTTCTTCAATCGCAACTGTAGACTGTGGGAAGTTCGCCCTGGCATCGGTCAGAAGTATCTTTAGAGTCACCCTCTCAAATTCAAATCTGATGGCGCCTTTTCCGACAGAGGACCGCTAGTCTCCTTGTTCAGGAGAATCAGCACCTGCCGATATGGTTCATCTCATAATTCTCCAATCGCGAGTAGGAACAGACGGATTACTGTAAGGCCACATGTCCTCTATCTCCTCAAGGGTGGAGGGTTCTGAAGGTAGCCAGGCGCGACCGTTAGGACGCAGTATAAAATCCACCTTAGTCAACGCCTCTTGTCTGACTTCCTTCCAAGCCTCGCCAACCCTGGCTACCGCTTCCTTATAAAGGGTGGTCATCCGTTCGTCGGCACATCTGAGCAGCTTGTGCATACCGTGATGTCATCCCGCACTCTCATACCTTGGAGGTGACCCGGTGTTTTCTTTGACAACCTTCATAAAAACCGCAGATATGTAAAAGTTTGCAGATATCTAATATGTGACCTGCTGTTGTTGTAGCGACAGAATTCTGTCGAGTTGACAGTCATTGGCTGGATAAGAATCCGGGTCCGTTCCGGTTACGTAGACCCGACTGTTGTAGGAATGTGAATGTGGACCTCATTACCTATAATTAATAAGATGTCGAATATGATTGTATGTATACTTTGAGTGATTGTAATCCTTTCGTCCTTAAATTATTGCCTTGATCTTGTTTGGTGAGACCTTTCGATTTCAAGGCCTCACTCCAGTGAAGCCAACTAAAACTCTGAATAATTTGAAAGCTTATTTTTTATCATATCGTTATCTTTATTTTGGAAATTCACGTAAAATCTACGTACAATTAATGGAAATTGAAACTTTTATTTACGGCAGAACTTTTTTTTTTATTTATTTTTAGTCAAGACAGGAACCCTTAATTGCGATTTTTAATTTTTTTTTAGTCCGGACAGGAACCCTTAACTGCGTTCCTGCATTTCATTTCTCTTGCAGCAATTTTCATTATCATGCTTTGAAATAAATTTTTATTAATGTATGTATTACTTGCTGGAAACAAAAGACTTAAGCAACGAACCTCTGTTACGTTTTCTACGACTAGTGCTCTAAGGACTAATTTTACGGTTGCAAATTGCCATTTTAGAAAATGAAAAATGTATGCTAAGAAATTTAATAAAATATTCTAGAGCCTCCAAGTTATTACCGTTAATTTTTTAACACCTTGAGTAGTAGCACCTTTTATACCCAAAAAAAATCTATTCTATTTTATATTAACTATACAAATTTTTTCAAAGAATTTGAATACACATTCGTTCACTTCTCTGCTAGTTTATGACTTATTTTTAAGTTGAAATATAATATAGAAAGAAACCAAATTATATTTTGATGAAATATTTCAACTGTGTATAAATTTACAAACAATGAAAGTACTTAATTGCGAAGTCAAATAAATACTTTTGTTTTAAGTAGGTGATTATACACCCACACACACGTCAAATATATATAGGATTCATGTCTGTTATCGATTTTCATTCAACTGAGCAAACCATCAAATGTCTGCATTGATAAAATCTTAGAAATAATGTCAAGTTTTGACCAACTGTTGCATTCGATAATCTTTGCTTTGTTTACAAAGTACACAACTATTATCTTATTTTTATACCACGTGGCCAAAGTGCGCTGAAATTCCAGTGCACCGTCCACTGTCAATACACAGTCGGCAGAATTCATGCCGTATGAGCTGTGCGCATGCGCGTGTACACATAAACGTCAAATACATCAGCCGCAACTGTCACTCAGTCAGTCAGTTGAGCGGTGGTTAGCCAGTTGGGCAGTTAGGCTGGAACTGTTGACTGCAACTGCACTACTTCAACTCGCTTCGGTGTGGCGCGCTCTAAAGTTGGACTTGAGGAGGCGGTGTTGCGACATAACTGCACTCTGAAGGTGGTAAACTCCAGCGAGTGGTGAAACAAACATATTAATTTGCATGTGGCAGACAACAAAAGACGCGAGTGAGGGCAACAAAAAAGGTTTAAGTTAAGTCTGCCGTCACATGTCAAAGCTTATTTTGTTGCGTGTGGAATTCGGTCAAGTGCCGCTCGGCGTGCAGCACCAGCAGCGGTGGCAGCGCTGGCAGCTGAGTGGCTGTCATGCAACATTGGCAGCTTGTCATGTGCTCGTACGCGAACAACACATTGTATGAATGTGTGTGTAAGTGTTTTTGCACATGCGTGTGTGCGTCTCATTAGGTATTGGCGTTGAAGTTGCACGCATTGCTTATATGTCATTCATTAATTTGCTGCCGTTTGACGTTTTTGCTCCGTCGTTTTCGTTTTCGTTTTTGTTTTCTTCTAACAATTCGTGTGCTTTGCTCGAGCTGTAGTCGGTAGTAGTAAATAGACAACTTGGTTCAAAGCGTTGGCGCACACTTTTGTTATTGTATTGTGTACTTAAGTGGCAGGCTTTTCAATTACAATAACTAATGAGTTTCGAAAATTCGTTAAAAATTGCAAAAATTCGGAATATGTGTAATTGCTTTGGAATAGTTGTTGTAGTTGTTGAAAATATAATATTGGTTTAATATCCTGAGCATGCATGACGAAAATATGTACCCTTAATTATATTTTGTATATATTTCAATTCAAATGCTTTATCATTTTCTATCTTTTTATGCCTGTTAGCTAAGTACATATATAAAATTTAGCTTTATATTTTTTCTTTAACAAAAAAAAAAATTCCTTAACATTGATACGTTCAAACTTGAATTTTGGGTACTTTTTCCACATCTTTCTTATACAGTGGCGTAGCTACAACTTCGGGCGTCCGGGGCCAAGGATGTTCTGCCGCCCCCCTTTATCTACCTACCTACAAATTTCATGAGGTGGTTCGAACAAAAGTGAATTTTTACAAAATACATTCGATATTAAGTATATAAAATTTAGGAATTAGAAGCCACGCTAATTCTGAAGTTCCACAATTCTCACAATACGGTTTTTGAGGAAATTGATAGTAAATTTACAAGACATCTTATTAAAAGCCATAGAAAAAACCCATTTTCTCCCTATATCTTGTACACTTTTGACACAATTTGCAGGAATTTTTGCCCGAATTGGAGTTTTTAAATAACATTTTTGGAAATTTGGAGAAATAAAAGTCTTTGTTACATTCAAAGCATAGGGTAACTGTGAGTGTAACACGTCGCCAGACAAAGCTAGAAAAGTACATATTTAAGTTCTATCACTATTTTTAAGAAAGATATAAGCCAAAAGATATAAGACAAATTCAAAGACTGAAGAGTATTCGAGTAAAAATTAATATTTTTCATTGTTATTCAGATTATTACATTGTGAGTGTACATCTCTTTATCTTTTATAATAAATTTTGTAGAAAAATTTTTTGAAGTATTTTTCTGAATATTAAAAAACAGCGAAGATCGTTTTGCCGCCCCCAAGACGTTGCGCCCGGGGCGACGGCCCCCTTCGCCCCTCCTAGCTACGCCACTGTTCTTATATACATAAAAACTATTTACTTATGCAAAATAATTTCAAAATTATAAATTTTCTGAACTTCAAACTTATATTGGGCATCATGTTGTTACTTGAAAGCTAAATTATGGTAAAAAACAACGATCTTCTTCGTGAATGAAGCCTCGAATAAATTCTACTTGAAGCTATCGTTCGTATAAAACCACGAACTGCAGTTCTTTTCTTCAAATGGAAACAAAAAATTAATGCTTTCCGAAAATAAAATTTTCTTCAAAACCTTTTTTCAAAACTTTTTTTCAAACATTTTTTATACAAAATTTGACATTTTCAACACAATTAAAAAATGATGATTTTGTTTGTTCAATGTAATGATCGTAGAAATAAATGTTTTGATAATAATTTCGAGTCTAATTTTTTATCACCAAAAACAACTTTTTGACTAGTCCTTCAATCATTATTGGCATTCATCTAATATAATATTTTTTTTCTCACAGCCAAACACATTTTTTCGCAGGTCCTCCTGGAGATCGGCTCATGATTTTTTTTTTCAAAATGAATCGCCTATTAAGAGGTTACATGGTTTTCCTCGCTTAAAAAGCAGCCATTTTTGAAATTTTTTTTTCATATAAAAAATTAAATATTTCATTAGATTTTTTTATTGTTACGAACATACACTATTAACAAAGAAATTCTGAAATTTTTAGAAAAAAAATATTTTAAACTTGACGCCGTTTCCGGTGACCCCTCGGAAAAAAGATGCGCCCGCGTTGGGAGGATAACTCCTGACATGATCTTCTAAAGTGAAAAATACGTGTTTTAGTTAACAACTTAACTTAGAACTTGGAAGAAATAAAAAAATATAGTGAAACTTGGATTTTTGGCAGACATTTTTACAAAAAAATGAAAATTTCAGTGAAAATTTCGTGACATTTTGTTTTTTAAATATTTGTTATCGAAAAAAATCCTTCGTCTAAGTCTAATCTCTGTATCTTAAAGACCTTTGTAAAATTTGTTGAACATCGGTTGCGTAGTTCTCGAGAAATCTTGCCAGCCGACTTCAAAAACACAGTTTCGAGAAAAACGCGTTGAAAGACGGCGCACTCAGCCTAGCTAGTCTCAAGCGCACAAGTTCTCAAAGCTGTATCTCCGAAACTATTGCTCTGAATAACTTGAAAATTTAGGACAATATTCCTGAGGTTTTGTAGAAATTAATAAGATTGATAAAAAAAAAATTTGGAACCGGTAAAACCATGTAACCCCAGTTACATTAAATTCCGCAAATGTGCATTATTTTTATTTATTTAATAAAGGAAATGTATCCTAAAAAGGAAATCACAAAAAGGCGCAATTTTTTTGACTTGCAAGTAGATACTTGTATAACCGCTTAAGCAGTGTTAATCACATTTACCATCGAAAATATTCAATCCAAAGACGAGATCTCACCGAAGCATACTTTTAAACATATGTATGCATATATAAAAACATATGTACAACAGATAAACTCTTCATCGGCTATATTTATTTATCATTACCAATTCCCCAGACAAAAGAATAATAGCTTTTTAATAAGCTTTCTTTCGTTAACAACATACATACATTTATGTGCAATACGTTTGCAGCATTACAACAACCAGCGTACACATGTAAGTTAACTTTCTACCGCTTTTGTTGGATCCCCAATTGATTATTGTTGACATTTGAAAATCAATGCAGCTGCCCAGTCAGCAGCCAATCAGCCAGTAAGCCACAGCCATGAAAAAAAACCGTTAACTGGTTGTGCGACTTTCAAGCATTTTTGAGATTTTTTCCTTTCTTAACTGAAGACACAATAGAAAAAATTAAGCTAAGAAATTGCAAGTAATGTTGGCTAACAATCGAGGGTTTTGGTAGAAATCCAATCAAGCATTCTGGCGACATGATTCCGGATGGAATTTATGTACTTATTACTTTTATTTTTGTCAAGCAGTTTTTGGGGTGTTAGCACTCTTTGTTAGACTGGCCCCACAGTGGCGAGTTCAGCGCTTGTTTCTTGTGTATAATTGAAAATGCACGAAACTTTCGACTTCTTTCTTTACTCACTTGTCTTTTGGAAATATTCAAGCATGACACGCACACATCAGACATACATACATATGTATTTGTGGACCTTTGGTGCTACCTGAGTTCGCCAGCAAGCCGGCCAGCCACTTGTTGTGTCGTTAGCTTGTTGCCTTGTCTGTCTCGCGGGTCTTTAAGTTCGTCCGCCTCGTTGTTTATTGGCTTTTTTGCCACTTCTTTTTCGAAAGGTATGCTAGTTTTTTTTTTTTCGGTGCTGCCTCAAGTTCGTTCATTGCATTTGAATTTATCAAACTTCGTCTGCTGCTGTTTAGGTTTTTGGTAGCGTTTTACGGAAGTTGTTGGCGTCAGTGCTACTGTATTTCGTCTCTTTTTTCTACATATTTTTACCGAGCTTTTCGTTACTTTTTTTTTATACTTGTTTTTGTTTTTGCTTTTGTTGGCTACTAGTAAAAGTACACATATGAAGGCAAAGATGTGCGCATAAATTTCTTTTATGATTTTGAATATTGATTCGATAATTGAAAAACATAGAAGAGACATTCAAGATGAATGACTTTACAAAGTGTATATGTGTTAGTGTGTGTGTGTGTGTGTACGCGGATGGAATGCATAAATTAAAAAGTCGCAAATAATTGTTTCTTAATAAACTTAAATTTATGTGTTTGCGTGTGCATGAGTCGATCAAGCTTCTTCCCATTTGTGGTGTCCTAATGTTTTCCAACATATTGAAGGTCTGGCCATCTGGAAAGCGAGACTATGAGATTTCTTCAAGAAAAATTTCCAATCTTTTTTATTGGCGTAGGCACTGCTTACGTGGTTATAGCAGAGTTTACAACGGTCGTTCTTGCCTGATCTTTCCAACGGAGTAGAAGTCTTCCTCTTCTTTTGCTTCCCTCTCTACTACCACTACTACTCTGAGAGCTAGAGTGTTTTCATCCATTCGGACGACATGACCTATCCAGCGTAGTCGCTTTTTTTTCTCTAAAAATGCGTGTCGCTTCCCTCTAGGTATCTATCTCACATCGTAATTCGTAATAGGTTTGCAGTTGATGACATCCAAAGGGTCTTTTCATTGGGCGTGTTTGTTTTTTACGTGATGGCTGGCAAACGGTGGGAAGGGAGGATTCGCCTTATCACTTTATCTCCTCTTCAAACAAACTTTTGGCTAACCAGACGTGGCACCCACTTTTTGGTGAAATCACATATCTTGGGACATTCTTCTCATATTCCTATCGAATTACAACCACGCCTACTTCACATATAACAATTTTAAATTCCTGCTGATTCTTTCACTTTGCAATACACAAATCAAGAACTAATTAATATAACGGGAAAATTTTTGTTCTGATTATTCCTTTAATGTATGCTACAAAATGACCAAAATTGCTCAAATCCAATTCAAACTGTTCAAGTCGCTAGGTACCGAATATGCGGATCCTAGTGACTATAGTTGAATTTTGCCCGAAAATATAGGTCAATGTGTGAGTTATATAATTGGAATTCAGAAAGAATATTTTTGATAATAGTAATTATGTGTATCAAAATATCTCGAATCGGGTCAATACTTCCCTCGAGCCTCCATATACCTAATATGAAGATTTTCCAACTTTCGGGTGACTTTATACTGCAAATATCGGTCAAAAATTTGAGTTATTTCAATTGAAAGTACAGAGCATGTTTTACCCATAATTATGAGTATTATAATCTTTGTGCCCAAAATGTATAAAATTGGGCGAAAACTTAACTTAGTCCCCATATATTAGGTTGGAAAATATCTCCCTTCCGCTTTTTTGCAGCATTTGAATGAAGGCTTTAAAAAAGTGTTACTGTGATTGGATTTAGTTCAAATATGCGCCGTTTCGTTCGATAATCTGTTTCCATCTAGACGGCAACTTCATAATACCCCTGCCTTTAACGAAGGAAAACTGTAAAAAAGCGCGAATTTTGGCGTTAGTGAACTCCATGTTCACACGTCTATAACTGTTGAACGCAGTATCCAAACTAATCATGCATAGCGTCATTTTGTAGGTTATGTCAAGACCTTTCAAAGATGTACGTAGGTTGCTATATATATTTCTGGCCTAATAATGTAAATAGGCATATTTATCAAGCGAAAATTTTTGTTTCTTTTTTTATTTTTAAATTTTTTTTAATTTTTTATTTTTTTTTTATTTTTTTTTTTTTTGTCGATTGCTGTTTTTGTTTCCGGGCTCATACGATGAATCCATGTGATCCAGGTGTTCATGCAATATCGAATGTGTATGCTGATGGGAGAAATGCATATGGGCATGCCTCTATCTGAAGGTATGTTACATGACGGTCTTGCATTATCAGTTCACGTACGGCATCGATGTTTTCTGGCACAACGGCTGTTTTTGGACGACCTTCACGGAATTCGTCTTTGAGCGAGCGTCGGCCATGATTGAATTCGTTGTACCAGTTTTTCACAGTGCTATAGGATGGTGCTTCATAGCCATACAACGATTTTAGTTCATCGATGCACTCTTGTCGAGGTAATCCACGTCGAAAGTTGTGAAAAATGATCGCACGAAAATGTTCACGAGTTAATTCTATTTTTTGGCCGAATTTTTTAATTCCCTGTAAATAAAACAATTCACGATTAAATGACAAAACGTTCTGAGTGATGTTATGCTAAAAAATGTCAAACTTTCCAATGGAAATGTCAGATTGCACCTGGCAACACTTAGTGTTGCCCTAGGCCAGAATATATATAGCAGCCGTCGTATAGCAGCCCTCGTATAGTATTGCCAGATAGATGAAGCGCTTTATACATAGCCGCGAAATTCAAAAGACAGAAAGGCGGAGGGAGGTATTTTCCAACCTAGTAACTTATATCATGATCTTCGAACATCCGTGTGATTTTGCCCCATATGATTGGTAATTGTATGTAAGGTACCTTAATGAAACACAGGGAAACTTTTTTTTTATTGTGTGGCATGATAAAAGCTAATAGATAAAATCGGGTCGATACTACTCCAACTCCCATTTACTACATATAATGTTTTTCTTATGCCGAATATGTCGGTTAGTGTATGAGTTATATAAAGTATATGTATGTATATATAAAATTGCTTGGATTCCGATCTTCTGGCTAACGTTTTACACCTCGAGGTATTTCCCGTTGCAAATGTTCGGTTGCACCCGACTTTTTCTCTTTCTTACTTGTCTATTCTATGCTCACTTGTTCGACCAATTTCCGTATCATCATTATGTGAAATTATTAAACGAAAGAATTAACCAACTTTTTGTACAGCGATCATGTCTACTAAACCCATAATTTTGGCTGCATTTAAAAGAAATGCGTGCAGCTGCGTGTGAATGACAGGCACATTTCATTGATTTAGGCCGGATGTGGCACGGCACTTTCGTGACTGCTGCATGTGTTTAGCCGAAAAACAAGCGTACAATTGATTGCGATCTTAAATTACACGGATTTGTTAACTTATGTACAATGAAAGCTTATAAAAAAGATAACAAAATAAAAATAGAAAAAGGCGCTAGTCATAACGGCACGAACAAGTTGCGTTTTTCAAAAGTCGAAAATACATTTCGACCGCTTTTATTTCGAATTTCTTTCATACAAACTTGTATTAAGCCGCAATCGTAGCTTCATAGTGCCACATTCATTACAATATCAATAACACATTTATTTATTAGTATTTTATTAGCATTTTCACATGAAAACTTTATGGTGTTGCCAGACAGCTAATCAACGCGGCTGCATATCGTAAAATATTTACTCAAAAGCATAAAATTAGTGCAATCGCCTGCAAAATTTTATGGAAAATTGAGAAAGTGTCTCAGCGAGCGCGCTGCTGCGGCAGCTGGCGAATAAATTCAAATTAGTTGATACAAATGAAATTATCAAACGCGCGGGGCTTAGCCTGCGCCATGCGACTCTGCGCTGAAACAGTAGCTGCCAAATATGCAAACGAACGCCGTTGAAAGCGCAGTTTATGTCAAGAAAGCGCAAAAATCAAAGGAAAACGTAACAACAGCGCGACAGTGCCTCGCCGACGGACATACAGCATAGTTGTTAGACTACAATTTTTTTGTAAAACACTATGACTGTTGTTGTTAGCATACGAAAAATTACTTTTTTTTCTGAAATAGGAAAAGAAAAAAGCGCTGTCAGGCGCTCAGCTCTTCAGTAGTTGGCGCATGCGCGTGCGGAGTGTTGCGCAAGCGCGTGTAAGCGAGCCACCGTTACGGTCTCACTTCGTGCCGGCGCGTTATGGTGCAAATTTCCATTGCGATTTCATGCATTTGCAGTGATTTTCATTACTTTTTTTATTTGCTGCTACATATTGCTGCAACATGCAATTTTCGTCGTTTAAAGTTGCACATTTCAATTGTTGACGCGCAGCGCTCTCTTTCTCACTCCCTCAGTGCTGCGTTCAGCTGCCTGCTTGTGATCTCTTTGAGCTTTCCAGCGCTTTTTAGGTTAGTTTATGGTTTGGTGGCGCTGCAACCGTTTTGGAAATGCGCTAATATTGTTGTTGTTTTTCCCGTAACTGCATTCTCAAGTTGCCCTTTCAATGTCGTTGCCGCAGCGTATTTTCTGCTATTTTGTGTTGTTATTTTTTGTTTATAGAAATTATGCCAAATTATTTTTCATTAGCTTAATGAACCCAACTGCCTGCGCAGCGCCATTTCCTTAGCTCTGCTTTTTTTATTAATGCCACAATGAATAATTGCTCCCATTTCAATTATGCAGTTTATGCAAATCAATGGCAATGTTAGAAATTGTTCTGAAAATCTTGTAAATTCCACACTTGTTCGAAATTAATTCAATTGCCGTACGCTATGACAATCATTTGCCAGAGTCGACGTTGTTGCAGCTGCAAGCTGTGCTTGTCGTCAGCTAAGAGCTAACGTCTAATAGACCGGTGTGCAATGTCGCATGGTGCACTACATAAGTACATATATGTATATATGAGTAGATTATATATGTATATACACATGCACATATAGGTATATGTTTACATGAAGGTATGGTTTTATTTTTCGAAGTCATGTGGGTGTGCTGCCCCCATATGCAGTGGGGCATGCGTGGGCTCCCTACCAGCTGCATAAATGCTGACTTTTTTTATTTTCTTCGACAAATTTTGCCTCCTTCAATATGAAAAATATGATACTCGTACTAGAGCTGCATGTTGTCGATTCTTATCGGCTGTGAGTGTGCGGAAATAGATTTCTTTTGTGTCAGTTACTTGATCTACGTGGCAATATCAAGTTAGACTGGCAGCAAATGCATTAAAAAATAATGTAAAAAAATCAATGTAAGATTTCGAAAATCAGAATGTGTAGAAATCTTTTTCAAACAATTGAAGGTTGAAATACGTTCGAATTTGTTTCGTAAAATTCCATATGAAAAAGTATAAGTTGAGAGATGAGGCAAAATCTGTAAATATAACAGGTGGCCTGCATATTCATAGAGTTAAAAAATGCGTCAAAAGTTTATATTATTATTCATGTTAGTTGGTATAGGAAACGATTATAGTTTTATAGTTATGATGGACTCGCTACAGTGACCGATTAGAGCTATGATACAACTTTATGCTACCATTTTTGCAGTTGTTTTGAACCTCTGCTTCAGAGTTAAGCCTCAATCTCGGCGATAAGCTCTGAATCATATTTACATTTTTTTCAGCCAACATTTTCTTAAGTTTTGTAAATTCCTTGCCAACTGAAATTTTTAGAGGTTTAACCTAAAAATATATTTAAATGAAGAGTTCCTCTTCCAGTTCTAAAACCTTGCTCTTTTTCGTGGATAGATTATCATTGAAACTTGAAAATGCGAGAAAGTTTAAGCTTATTCTTATTAGCAAATATTTTGCTAACTTCTAGGAACTGCTTTTTAGAGCCAGGCTTATAATTTTTCTAGAGATATGGGCGAGTGATTCGCTTGATTTTCCTCAATACTAATTGCTTTGATGTGGTTTTTTCGGCTCACCTTTGCCACGTTATTCGGCCGAGTGATCGTATGTTTCCAAGTCGTAAGCATATGTAGATCAAAGACTCATTCCCAGTCATAACACGTTTCATGACATCGTGGTAGTTGGAAAGCATTGTTTCACAGACGTTAAAGCGACGCCGTTTTTCGAAAAAGTTTAGTTATTTTGGAACCAATCGTGCTTATATTTTTTTTTAAGGACCAAATGATCTTTGTAAATGGTTTTCACTAATCCTTTCGATATTCCAACGTTGCCAGTAAGTTTTCTGACTGTTAATCGTCGATTTTCAAGCACTCACTAATTCCTTTAGTTCATTGACGTGTTAATCATCTGTTGATTTTAATGGCCGTTCTGGAGTTGGTTCGTCAACGCGTTCTCGACCCTCTTTGAATCATTTGTGCCAATCAAAAACACTTGTTCGCGATAAAAATTTATCACTGAAAGCCGTTTGCAATATTCTGAACGTATAGGCCTCAGAAATTTAATTCCACATACAGAATTTAATGGAACTTCTTTATTGAATATAGTAGTACTGGTTTATGATCTAGTTTTGGAAAAAATTTAACAATAGTTAACCAAAGAAAAAGGAATCAATGGCATGTGTTCAAAAGTAAACAACTACCTCGCCGACCTTTCTCGTTTCCTCACTGCACGCAACCGCACACTTTCCCCACCAAATCCACAGCGACCATTTTTACGAACTGGACGAAGGAGTATGGGCTTGAACTTAATATTACAGTCGATGGCGTCAAAATTCCGATTGTCAATAACCCTAAGATTTTAGGTGTGATATTCGACAGCCTATGCTCCTTCACTCCCCATACGACCGCGATTATCACCAAGGTACAGAGCCGCAACAAAATCCTCAACTCGCTAGCCGGCAGCACGTAGGGAAAAGACAAAGAAACGTTGTTGACAACATACAAGGCAATCGGCCGGCCGGTCCTCAATTACGCAGCACCAATATGGTCGCAGTTTCTGCTGGGATATTTTCGTAGAAATCACCGTTGCAGCCAACTGCTTGGAGCGGAATCGCCTCCTAGGAGCATCAAGAGGTATTTCCTTGACTACGTCGACGACATCGTACAGTACGCCAGCCGGACTTCGGACGCAACTGACTTCCGACAGGTACTGACCGCCATTCACAGTGGAGCTATCAACAACTTCACCGACTCCCTTTCAGTGAATGGCGTTCTTGGAGTCAAATCACCACCCATCGCAGACCAAGAGCTCGAGTTGCGCAGCTTCGTTGTGGATATTGTAGCAGGTTAAACTCCTACTTATCCAGAATAACCCCGACATATCCAATATATGTCCTGCATGCAATGAGTCTCCGCAAGACATTGGCTACTACTTTGCATGTCCTGCCAACCCTACTCATCGAACACCCGAATACCACTTTCCCTTTGGTCCGACCCCGTCGAAACAGCACGTTTCCTGGGCCTTCCGCTACATGACGTCGACGACAACATGGATAACCCTTGCCATCCTAACGGGGATTGATAACCGTTAAAACAACAAAAACAACAACATTCTTTCTCGACCTCTTTTTTATTCGGTTTTACCGACGGAAATATAGAAAAATTGAGTGAAAATTTCAAACCGTTTGTACAGGGTGTCCCAAAATAAACGCAATATTTAAATTTATTTAATAATATGCTTTGCTGACAATTTGGCCAGGCGGAAGGTATTCGTAGTGCAGCACCCCACTATAATGACCTCACCTTACTTTTTAATCACAGTATGTTCTCAAGTTATCACGTCGAGACTCTGATAAAATTTATTATTCATTCTACGGGCAAGAGTCGGAACTCGCACCATTATCCAGCTGAGCTGTCGGCAAATAAAAATTAAACTCCTAAGCAAAGTTCTAATGGGTTCCACGCGCTTTGTCAGCACTTAACATCCAATCAACACAGTTCTTTTTCTGGTACAACAAATATCTGACTATAACTTGGACATCCAAGTGCGGACCCTCCATCTTGGGAATCAGTCTTATAACCGAGGCTAACCAAACGTGCCATTGTTTGCATTGATAAATCTTCAGTTGATTATGTTTGGGCTGCAGACGGGGAAAACCTTTCGAGCTGATCGGGTTTATGCAGCTCCACATGTAAATAAGTACTTACACAGTAGCACCCCTACTTCGCCGAAAGTCATGTGGTTCTTTTGATCCTAAAGCATAACATTCTATTAATAATCACTTATTGAGATACAAAATTGGAACCTTTCCGATTATTTTGGGTTTTGGCACCTTGCCATCTTCTTCTTTATTAGCGTAGACAACTCTTACGCGGTTATAGCCGAGTTTACAACAGCGCGCCAGTCATTTCATTTTTGGGCAAAGTGACGCCAATTGGAGATTCCAAGCGCTGTGAGGTCCTACTCCAACTAGTCTTTCCAACGGAGTGGAGGTCTTCTCTTCCTCTGCTTCCTTCGGCGGGTACTGCGTTGAATACTCTCAGACCTGGAGTAATTTCATCCAATCGGACTACATGACCTTGTTTTACTGTATATATGTATTTGGCTTAACATTAAGGTATAGATTTACAGATAAGAGAATGATCCCGATTTTGGTAACCTCAGCGCATTTTACAAAAAAAAAAACGTGTATTTGGCTTCGACTGAAAATCTTAAACAAAAAAAACAACAAAGAGCGTGAAATATGCAAATAAGTTACAAGTACATTTTTTGGTATTCCAGTTGTTCATGACCTTGCGGCTGCACCCTTTTTCTAGTTTTGTATTTTTATTAGTTTCGCATGCACCCTGTGCATTTGCTTAGCTGTGATCATTCGTGCGCCGACAGCATTTGCATATTTTGCACGTAGATACACATGTGTAGGCATATGTAACTGTTCGTGTGTAGATATGTATGCTGGCAGGTGCAATTTAAATTGTAATTACAAAGTTAAAGGCATCCGCATATGCGGCAAGTACGATAATTTTTCAAGGTCACATTAGAGAAAATGTAATTATGGCCTCATAAATGTACCCTTTTATATACACATATGTATACAAGCATGTGTCTGTATGTAAAGTCGGCAGTTATTGAGGAACAGCGGCGTAGTTGGTAGGCAAGCGGGCCTAGAGTTGAGACACAGACGCGGCTACGGTTCTCACTGTGTATATGTGTGTTTGTGACTGCTGAAAGCGTCGAATGATTACTGACGGAACGAACGAACGACCGACCGATTGACACGTGATGGCAGGCGCGCAACAACAGCAGCAAACAAACGAACTGTCTATTTAACAGTGCGCAGATCAAACGCAGACGAAACTGTCACTCGGTCAATACATCAGTTGGGCGCTTGGCAAGCGGAAAACGCTGGGTAAAAACCAACACACATATGTATATATAATATAATTTGTTTGTAATTCCTACATAACCTCGCAATTCACCCCTCACTGCATTATAGCTACATAGTTGGTTGGTTAGTTGGTTCGACAGTAATTCAATTTGCCGACTGTCATTTGTTCGCTCCGTCAATGCTCGTCAATTAAGTGTCGCTTTGCCTGCAACAGCGGCAAAATGCAGCGAACTGTCTAAGCTCTGGCGGCGATTTGCATAATCCATCACAGGCAATTGTAAGCAATAAGTGGCAGCGAGTATTTATTGCCTATACCGAGGAAATAAGGGGAAAAATTAAAATATTAAAAAGGCAGGAATTCATTACATTCCTTCCCCCGCTCTTCTCAAGCAATTGTGTGCTTTTGTTTTTGTTTAGCCCATAGGCAAGAAATTTGAGAAATTGATGTGGGAAAGTTGGCAATCATGACAGAGCCTTCGCAGATTCTCTTGCACTGCCGTGCTTGGCGCATTTAAAAAATCTCTTCCTTGAAAATTTTCAAAAACCAAACCAAAAAAAGATTTAATAATAATCGTAAAAAATAAAATTAAAATTAAGCGCTCACCCAAGTGCTGTGGCTGTGAAAGCGTTCATGCAAGACTGGCAAGCAAATGAAGTTTGAGCGCGTCAAGCCACTAAAATTAGGGTTCACTGCACGAGCGTGTTTGGCCGAAAGCTAAATGCGCTTTTATACAATACTTTTTATACCCATGCAACACGTTGCACAGAGTTTAATAAGTTTGCTCACGTAACGCTTGTTTTGATGAAATCGTTGCTTTAGATTATGGGGAGCTGAAAAGTTCATGGCGTTTGTAGGAAAAATATTTTTTTTGCTTTCAAAATTCGTTATTTTCTACATTATTCTGCTGTCGTGACTAAAACACTGAATATATTCTATTAGCAAGGTTTTGCAATGCAATTTTTAGTAAAGAAAATATTTGCTTCAAAATAGACCTTAATCATGTTGATAACCTCTTTCTTTTTACTGCCCATTGAGGGGTTAGTACTCAGAGACATGGAATTTTTTTTAGTAAATAATTTTAGTATTTTATAAAAGTAAGATAAAACAGGAAAATAGTGTTTTACAGTTCACACTTAAGTTATGCTTAAGTACTGAAAATGGGAGACTTAAGCAGTGCTTAAGTAAAAGCTGATCTTTTTTTTGAATTGTTTTGAGTTTTCAGCGACATCTTTCTTAGCGTTCGAGCAAGTGTCCGTTCGCTTACATTCGATTATAGCTCTATACTTTTCCACCAGTTCCAATTCGTGGTTCTTTTGTTGCTTTCATCCATTTTCGATATAACTCTCCTAGCAAATTGATGTAGACATCTCGATCAACTTCACTTTTCGTCATCGAAATTAGTTTTGTGGTTTTTTTGATGTTGTCGTTCCTAGCAGTGCTCTTTGGACGTCCACTGCGTTCAGCATCTTATATGTCGTTAGGGTCCGTACTCCATTTCGAAAGCCACTTCCAATCATATGCTATTCTAATTCACTCCAAGTAACGGATTTTTCAATAAAAGCGCTACAAAATTTTAGGTTTGGTTTGAAATATCAATGAAATTCTTTTATTCCTGTGAGAGTACATGCGATGCCATTACGATTTCTTTTACATGGCCACCATGAGCACGCTTGCAGAAGTCCAGGCGCTGAACCTAATTTCGACGCTTTTCAAGCATAAGTCGGGCGATACTGCTGCAATTTCACGTTCGATATCATCCAATTCAGGCAAAAAATATTCGGTTATCATTGAGCGGTAGCGATTCCCATTCACAGTAACGTTTCGGTCTTGATCATCACGGAAGCAGTACGGCCCAATGACGCCGCTGGCCCATAAACCGCACCAAACCTTAATTTTTTCGGTACTTTAATGGTGACTCTGAAAATGATTTTTCTATGAAAATCCAGATATTTTCAAGTTGTTGCCCAATTCACGAACATACAACGATTTTGGCGGTCAAGCGGCGTCAGTTCTTGCGTCAATTTGATCTTGTAAGGATGTAGACCGAAATCTTTTCGCAAAATTCGCCACAACGACGTCACAGAAATGCCCAACGCTTGAGAACGACATGTGAGAGACTGATTTGAGTCTTGTACTGTGCCTGTGGATTCAAATTTCTCTACGCTACGCTAAATTTTTGATCTGACAACGATTATGACGACCATAAATTGGATGTAGAGTTGAGTCCACGTACTCCAAATTTCGGTAGTAAATTTTAATAATTTAGACTCGTTGTTGGATCGTATCGCTTACATTCGATTATATATTATCTTTCCATGATGAAATGGCAAACCTTACTGAAGAGAAATGTCAAACGAGCAGAAAAAATATGGGGTCGTTTGCTGTCCCTATCGGTCTACTTTTGTAGCGTCCCTATTGAAAAACCCGTTATATCTTCAAAACCTTCGGAAAGGAGACGTCTTTGATAGTAAAACTTTTTCGAATATTTTGGACTGGCAGGATAAGACGGTTGTGTAAAGTCCTTGCCGTGTTTAGCTATCATGACGATCTGCGACTTTTTACATTTACATAATTTGGAAAATATCCAGAACTGAAAATTACATTAAAAAGCAAAGAATGTGCTACTAAAGCAATACTTGGTTTTTTTATTATTATTTTTTTTTTTGGTGTAATTTTTTCATATCCTGAGGACTTTTTTGTATTCAACTCCTTTTAATTTCACAATATTTCAACAGTCGAAGCACTGAAATAATAAATGTAGTAGCCGGCACCAACCGAGCTTTACCTTTCTTACTTAGCTGTTTATTTACCTTTTTCAAAGTGCACTGTGCATCTACCACGCCGGCGTTGCATTATTCGACTTATCTTCATTTTAATTTTAGCGATTTTCTTGAAAATATATTTTTTTGACCCAACACCGAAAAACATGCAAGAAGCAAAACGGCAAAACAAAAACACATGGCATTCAGTACATCCGAAGCATAAAAGTCGGTGGAAAGAAGTTAATAACGAAACCGGCTGTCGGCTAGTAGCCGCTGGTCGCTCAAAGTTCGCATCGCTGTCGTTTATTATCATAACGGTGCTTAAGTGCAGACACACTCGTCCGACAATCAGTTAGTGTTCATGGCGGCATTTGGACCAGGGCCAGCATGCAAAAGCAGCACAGCAGAACAACTGCAGCACAAGAAACGAAGACATGCCCTGGACCCCGCACACTGCGGCTGTGCATTTCTCGCGCCACCACCACAACTTGTTGCGCTGCGCGGCAAAAGAATTTACTTTATTTATTTATTCACTGTTATTCTGTTTGTAATTCGTTATTTGTTTGGGCTCACGATCTCGTTGCATTTTAATTAAATGCGATTTGTATTTGCATCGGTTTGGGATTCAAAGCGTGACGCGTGAAGCGTTGTCGCGTTCTCAATTACTCCGGCATACCAGGGTTTGGTGCACGCGTTGCTTTTTTTTTGTTGTGTTGTCATTAACTTCTTTGTGTATTTTGTTTATTTATTGGCAAATAGTGTGGTTTATTGATTTATTTTTTGGCAAAACTTACTAAGCTGTGCCGTGATCATGAGAGTTTTGCAAATAAACAGCTTCTTCTGACACTAAATTTATACAAAATTAATTTTTCAACTCATGTGACTGTTGAGCTCGATACAAACTATAAGACATTCTCACGGCCTAAAGTCTTTATTCGACCCAAAGCCTAGACTTTCATTACACTTCTAAGGTTTGGAAGCCAAAAATCGTTGCAGAGGAACTAATCTGAATACTGTATACGATAGTCTAATTCAAACCAAAAAAGGTCCTCCACTGCTGCAGTGGATGAAACCTAAAAAGATCTCACCTGAAGATATTGTATGTACAGTGACCAAAAAAATTCACAAAACGAAGAAAAAAATTTAAAAAGTTCTGCGTTTTACCATTAATTTTGGTCGTTTTTGGCCTGCCAAAACACAATTTTTAAACAGATCAAAAAACTGATATGTTCTTGTATGGAGAACTTTATACAGAACAAGATGCAGAAAAATATGATAGAAGACCCCGAATAATATCTACAGCAAAATCGAAAATTGCTGTTTCGCGGAGACGTGTTTAAAAGCGATAACCATAGCTCTACATTGAAAAGTATTTGAAATACTACTATGAGCAATAATAAAATTTCTTCTTCAAAATTTTTGTAGTCCTATTCAAAGTAATCCCCCTTGACCGTAATACACTTGTGCCACCATTTTTTACAGTCAGGGAAACCAATGTAAAAGGCAATTTCCGGAATAGCCTTCAAGGCGCAAAATGATTCACGTTTCATGTCTTCAATTACTCAAAACGGTTTATCGGAGAGGTCGTTTAAGTTTGAATAGCCAGAAGTCACACGGAGCTAATCAGGCGAATACGGTGGTTGCGGCACGATATTGGTTGAAAATTTGGCGAAAAAATCACGAAGAATCAATGCAGTATGCGACGGTGCATTATCATGGTGCACGAATCAAGAGTTGTCGCTCCATAATTCCGGCCTCTTTTTACGCATAGCTTCGCCAAACGACGCATAACTTCAAAAAAAATATTCCCTTTTGTCAGTTTGGCCGGTCGGAAGGAATTCGGAGTGCACCATCGCCTCGATTTTTGGCCTGCTTTCGACGTGTTTTTTTCGGCATCGGCTCGTGTTTGTCATGATATTCGGCCGATTGATCGTATGTTTCCGAGTCGTAATCATAGCAAAACTAGTATTAATACGTTTCATGACATTCTGTTAGTCGAAAGCATTGTTTCACAGGCGTTAAAGCGACGCTGTTTTTCGCAGAAATTGAGTAAGTTTGGAACCAATCGTGCTTTTTTACTGTTCTTAGGCTCAAATGATCTTTCAAAATGGTTTTCACTGATCGTTCCGGTATTCCAACGATGGCAGTAAGATCTCTGAACTGTTAATCGTCGATTCTCAAGCACCAATTCCTTTATTTTATAACACGTCAATAACACGTCAAGATCATCACTTGAT
Source organism: Bactrocera tryoni (assembly GCF_016617805.1). Taxonomy (NCBI): domain Eukaryota; kingdom Metazoa; phylum Arthropoda; class Insecta; order Diptera; family Tephritidae; genus Bactrocera; species Bactrocera tryoni. The sequence goes on from NC_052499.1 coordinate 55,704,818, forward strand.
GTTTATGGCCGTCCTGGACGAGGTTCGTCGTCATTGACATAGTTCAGCCAGTTAAGAGACTACAGCGGCTACGCCCGCTAGGTCATGTCGTCTGAATGGACGAAAACACTCCAGCGCCTTAAGTATTCGACGCAGTACGCGCAGGGGGAAGCAGAGGAAGAGAAAGACCTCTACTCGGTTAGAGATTTGGTACACCAATTTTGAGAACATCGTCTCAAAGGAAACATTTTATGTTTTGAGAGCCGATTTCCGAAAGTTAGAAGATTCTCAAAAATACGCTCATATCTTCGAATCCATCTCCAAAGGTTTGTACAGATCGAGTCACTAAAGCATATAGCTGCCATACAAACTGACCGAACAAAGTTCTGCTAAGGAATCTTTTGTATTTGTGAAGGGTATTATAACGTCGTTTTAACATTTTTTCTTGTTTGAGATGCACAGCCTTCGCAATATCGTTTTGTTCCATCGAATTTCGAATATTGATATTTGGTTAGGGTTAGAGTATTAAAGTATTAGAGTAAAGTGTTTAGAGGTTCACATCATCAATATAAAGGACCCCGCGTTTCCAAATAGTAGTCACACTTGCGAGCTTTAACGAACATCGAAGCGTATTTCTGGCATAAATTTAATTAATTAATTTAATATTTTAACATACCGCAGGAGTTGTAAGCGCCAATGGAATATTCATTAGGCTGATGAGGTCCTCCTTCCATAAACTTGTTCATTATTGGAGGAATTCGCTGTGGTCACAAAATCTATTAAGTATCGCCATTCAGATTCTGCTATACATAATTCCTATCCGCCCACAACGCGTTCACAAATTTTCCAAAATTTGTTCAAAGTTTGACGAATGTGCTCAGAAATCGCCGCCTTACCACGGTCGTACAGAAGCCAATAACGCTTTTCAAAAGCAAGAGTGAAAAGCGCGTACCGCAGACTATCTGTTTCGACTATTTACTGAATCAGTGTTAGGCTCTTGAAGATATACGGTGCACATTTCCAAATCTTCAAAAACATATATTTCATCCATCATAATATTGATTTGTTTTTCAGTGTTTTTCGATATGCATGCATTCGTTTAGCTTGACGGGCTTCCTTCGGAGGAGACCTGAGGCCAGCAAAAATTCAGGAGGAGTTATCAGTTTCGATATTTTACCTGAAGTTCCGATCGGTTTTTAGCCCAAATTAAATGACACTAACTCTTATTATCCTATCATAGCTTCCCTAATCATTTGACGTTAAAATCTCAATTTTGATACTCTGTGGACGCTACCGCTCAAAGGCACATTTCAAGCACTCTTTTGTATGTTCGTACCTCACGATCAGTATCAGTTTTGCGCCCCATTGATACTTATTTCCACCATTTATTTCTAATGTAATCTCCACAAATTTTCCATATATCAATTCCAAATGCTAGATACACCATCGAACACACCCGAGGCGCATATCACGAGAGTGTAGTATGTGTATGAGTTTTCTGTGATTTTAGTTTCTGTGCCCACAGCATTTCCAAAATGCATTCAAAGTCACCAGCAAGCGGCCAACAGGTGGCTATTGCCGCCGAACTTTAAAAGTTATCACACATGCTGAGCTGGCAAGTTGCACATGCGCACAGCGATTATCGCAGCTGGTTAACGGTTTGACTGTTTGTGTGGTTGGTTGGCAGCACTTGTTGGGCAAATATTCGAGATTAATGCAAATTGGCACGGTTTCGAATTTTCCGTAAATGAAAATTACAAATGTGTTTCTTCGCGCTTTTTCACCGTCAATTTATAAAGCAACAACAATGAAAATATACTCGCAAGAGTTACACGAATCCCCTCAGCATGCATTAGTGTGCGTGTGTGTATGTGTGTGTCTGCTTTTAGTGTGGTTTTTGACAAGTTGTTGGCATGAATTATTTATTTATTTATCCGCGCCAGTCGCAGTGCAACAACAACAACAACACATCGTGCTGATAGCTACTTATTACTGCGCTGCAGCGAATCGGGTGCTACTCCGCGTGTTTAATCTGCCTTTGGCTTCGGCTCCGTCTCCGGCTTTGCCTCTGCATGCTTCATTCGTGCAACTGTGCATGCGCGCTAAATTCAATTAGTTGGCGTGGGTTTTGGACAAATTTGCAAATGCGCGCCAAACGGCATAAATTGAAGTGCATATATTATTTAATATATGGTACTTACATATACTATATCAGGTTGTCAAAAAAGTCTTGCGGTATTTTCGCTAGTTGACGCTGAAAGCGCGTAGTTCTAGTTTTATTCGTCGCATCGGGTCATGCTATACCTTTTTGGAAAGCTCATTTCACGCGCTAACACGTGTTTGATTGATTGTCGTTTCTTTTAAGTTGTTCGTGAGTTATAGCGTCGCAAACATGGAGCAAAATAAAGAGAAAAATAAATAGAAATAAAAATAAAGAGAAATAAAAAATAAAAAATATTTTACAGTACTATTACGATAAAGGCAAAAATGCATCTCAAGCCGCCAATAAAATTTGTGCAGTTTATGGACCCGATACAGTTTCAATTTCCACCGCACAACGATGGTTTCAACGTTTTCGTTCTGGTGTAGAGGTGGTCGAAGATGCGCCACGCTCCGGAATTCCTGTCGTCGAAAATGCTGAATTGGTCGAAAGAGACCGGCATAGTAGCAGCCATAGCATCGGTCGCGAGCTGGGCATTAGTCATCAAAAATTCATTTCAATTTCATTAAAAAAAAAATCAAAAAAAAAATACCGCAATACTTTTTTGACAACCCATTATGTACATATGTATGTATACATATTAGTACAAATTTAGGGTTAATGTTACCGTCCATAATGTAATTTCAGAAACTTTAAGTGATGAAGTTTTATAAAGCATGTACGAGAGTGGCTTTTTATATAATATTTCGGTATTCTTCTTCTTTCTAATTTAGCTTACGCGGTTATAGCCGAGTTTACAACAGCGCGCCAATCGTTCTTTTCGGTGCTTGGCGCCATTTGGAGATTTCAAGTGTAGTCAGGTCCTTCTCCAACTGGTCTTTCCAACGAAGTGGCGGTCTTCTTCTTCCTCTGCTTTACCAGCGGCTACTGCGTCAAATACTCTCAGAGCTGGAGTGTTTTCATCGATTCGGCCGACATGACCTAGCCAGCGTAGCCGTAACCTCCTAATTCGCTGAATTATCTCAATGTCGTCGTATATTTCGCACAGCTCATTGTTCCATCGACTGCGGTATTCGCCGTTGCTAATGCGCAAAGGACCATAAATCTTCCGTAGCATCTTTCTCTCGAAAACCCGTAACGCCAACTCATTACATGTTGTCAGGAATTAGACAACAAAGACAAATATTAATAATGTTGTTTTTAAAAATATTCTCCATTAAGATCAATACACTTCTGCATGCGTTTGATGCTTTACGCTCTGAACGCAACAACCATCTCTTCAGGTGTTGGAAAACGTTGACCTCCTAGCTTATTCAATGCAGTTGTTTCAGTCGACGTTTGAGAGCTCGCATTGTCGTTGTGAAGAGAGATCCGTCTCTTGGCGGTTGGTTTTCCTGATTTCTTGAAAGACAACTGACCAAGAAATGTTTGTGCACCACTGAGAATCTACTGTAATATGTATTGTTCCAGCAGTTATCAAATCCCCGCTTGGATGGTGAGGTTCGTGTTGGTTATCAACGAAACCATCTAACGGTAGGCCCAGGAAACGTGCTGTTTCGACGGGTTTAGACCACAAAGTGAAGAAGTGTTGGTTAATGTCATGAGGGGACAGATATTTGGTATATCGGGGGGTCGATTCTGGAAAAGTACGAGTTTAACCTTCTATTGTATTCAGAACGAAGTTGCGCTGGGGTCACTTTAGCTACTCGTGGCAGCAATGGATGTTGATTACACGCCAAATACGCGGTTCACTGAGAAAGAGTCGGTGAAGGTGTTTTTGGTTTCACTGAGAATGGCAGTCAGTGCGTGTCTGAAGTTAGTTGCGTTCGAAGTTTGGTCGGCATACTGCATTCATATGTATGTCGGCGACGTGGTCAAGGAATAACCACTAAATGTTTATAGGAGGGGGCTTCGCTTCAAGCAGACGCCTGCAAGTATGGTTTCTGTGAAAACATTCCAGCAGAAACAGCTTAGAGAGAAACTCGTTATATTTCTTAGCCGTAAGCATAACGTACGGGCTTGGCTGTGTAAGGGTTCAACCGGAGACATTAAGAGACATCCTGCTATAGTCCGGAGTGCAGTATTCTGTCCATCCCGTTGAAAATATCGCTGCGACGTAGTTTATGAAATAAAAAAAAAATATTTTACCGATTCGGTTTGCGAGCGCAATTTAAAGTACAAGTCAAATTTGATCTTGAGTGTATTATCAGCAACGCAGATAGCAGTACATTCTTTGTAAGAGTTGGTAGTAGTGGTTTGTGCCGATTGCGATCATTTTTAGGAGTTTTATAACAGCACTGAGGCCGCTTTGGTATTAACTCGTCAGCCATTTCTTCATGGTATCACCCTTGATAGTAGCTTCCCGACGTGGTCCTGATTACTCAGATGACAGAATACCTTTCACTAGTAGGTCAGAGCTCAAACCAATCCAACTATTAGTTCACAATATGTCCGTGTCAAGCTACGTGTCCAAAATCCGTAGAAGTCAAAAAGACCGTGAAGGCGGCAGGTCACTTAGTATGAAGTTCTTTCGAATCGCAGTTTATATTAGGTAAGTAGAATTTCTTCGAAACGGCTAGATCGATGACTTGACTTGAAATTTGCCCAGGATTTTTTTTAGAGGTGATTAGGTATTGTTTGTAGGATTAACTTTGATAATTTAATTTTTTTAGTCACTCTGAAGGATAACTTTTTTATAAAAAGATAAATACATCGATCACCTGTATTCATCTAGAGTAATATTAACTTTGGTTTTTGGATTTGAGATAATTTTTTATAGCAAAAAATTTCTTCTTCACCAGACAACCTTTTTCAAAGGCTCGCCTGGAGATCGTTTATGGGAGCAAGGGATTCAAAAATATTTCGAATTAAATGACCGATTATAAAAGCACGTGAAATTCTGTAAATATATTCTTTTTACTTATTGATTAACTGAAATGCCTTTTCAAAACAAAACACGTTTTCTGGCTTGCGATTGGATATAAATAACGCCTTAAGCATGAATTTCACTTCATACCAATTATAACACATTTCCTATCAATAACCGCTAAACAATCAAAAGTCGGCACGCAAATAAATAAATAGACACAAGCTCAGTCCATTTTTCGCACCAAGCAAGCGTCCAACCTGCCATCACTGCCACCGATACCCTATCATTAAAAGCGACCGACTATCAGCCAACCGTCCACCTGACCGCAAGCAATCCAACAACAACTGTCGAACCATGTGTGTTTGAATGTCTGTATGAATGGGATGCCGTCTTCACTGAGACACCACCAACACCACCGCCTGCCGTCGTCAGCGCCTTCGGTTATTTGTCCAAACACATCGATGTAACGATCGATGATGGACGCTGCGACGGGTCACTTTAGAGCCGCAGCTAGTTCATACGTCAATCTCAATTACATATCCGCGTGTGGTGGATAATTTTCCAGCTTATTAGCGAATAAACAAGTTAATTCCAATAATACGCGTATGTACGCGCCAAGAAACGCAAAAGACCAAACGACAGACGAGATTGAATGGTTGTTGCTTCGGCGGCTGCTTGCCGGAAGGGCTGCTCGCTCGTCTGCCTATGATGGCATACATGAAGTATTGGTTATCGCGTCAGCACAATCGATAAGCGAGCGCTGGCGAGTTGAATGGCAAAAGAGGACGCCTAGAAGTACAGAAATGAGAATGAAACTGGAGAGAAACGCAAAGGCAAGCCACGCATGCGCAGCATTTGCAGTACACACACACACTGGCACTCTATTGCAAATTAATTGAAAATGTGGCCATTGTATATGTGTGTGATGACGCCGGTTGGGGGCTCATTGGTCCATGGATAGCATTGCAGCCTGCGGATTATCGCTAACTGCAGCGCGGCAACATTTAATGATCTTCGTTGCACGCAATATTCATATGTGTGTGTATGTATGTATGTGTACATATACAAATGTGTAGTAATGCATGTGAGCCCTTTGCTTGGCAGCTCAACTTTACGACGCTGTAACGCCGCTTTGGTCCGTTTATTGCTCTGGCAATGCCACGCTACGTGGGGCTATTTCGCAACGGTCTGAAATGCGCCTATATTTACACTTATTGTTATTGCTGGAGCGCATGCGTTCTTTGTACGCCAAAATAGTCAAATAGCAAGCAGCTGGCTTTCTGGCTGACTTTGTTGGTTTTGGCTGACCGCCCGGTCCACTGTCTTGGCTGGCCTCCTCTCCTCACTTGGCAAGAGCATGTGACATTTTTTTACTGCCGTCGGCGGCTTTGATCTTTCTGCTTGTAGTTTTAAGCCTTCACACGCCTTTTTTAATTTGTTTACTTTGTATTCTCGTTCTCTTCACTTTGCCTTTATTTTTAGTTGTTTTTATTTTTTCTGAGTTTCTGCAAAATATTTACTCGCGCGCAGAGTTTTAAAATGTAAGCCGCTGTGGAATATTAACTAAACTTTCCCAGCTGTCGCAGCCGGCCGGCAATCGAAATTCCTTTACTCCGATACCCAGAATACATTTGTAGCAACAACAAATTGTTGACCGCTTCTTGGTAAAGACGTTGCTTGATTTCTTGCCATGTGTATTTATGACAAATGGACAGATATGTATGCATGTATGTATGTATGTAGGTATACCATGTAATGTGGCCGCTGCTCAAAATTCACTTTTGTTTTTGCCTCCGTCTACTTCAATATGCATATATTCCTCCATCCATACATAAATATGCTTTTATCATGAGAGCGTGTCACTTTTACTGGATTACTCCGGGTTCCACTGTTTCAAACTGATAAGCTTATGAGCTTATAATTATGTGCACACACATGCACACTTAAAATTCGTAAGCTCAAATGACAAGTGCTTTTGCATACACAGTGATGTGCAGCAAAATAGGGCAACCTTTCTTTTTATTGCATTCGTGGAAACAATTTATAGTAAAATCAAGAATTTGACTCTTCAATTTTCATGTTCTTTCAAAAAATAAAGCGTGCTCCAAACGATTGGAAAATTCGTGTCAAAATAGTTTTCGTATTCAAAATAGTTTTCGTATTCAAAACAGTTTTCGTATTCAAAATGAACACATATATACCACAGATTAACTGTTAAGCCTAAAAAAATAGCTTATATAGGATCTATAACTACGTACATTTCGGGGAAAAAACCGGAAATTATAAATAAAACGCAAAATATTATTTTTTCAATATTTATTTTGTCGCCTTCAAATTAATCCCCACTCTTATAAATATAATAATAAAGTGGTTGATCGACGGTATTCATTCCGTTTTTGGTTTTAAATTCGGTCACAACCGTTGCCCGATGGAATAGTGCATTAACATCGTGTAAAATCCATGAATAGTTCTTCCACAAATTCCGGCCGTTTTCGGCGGCCGTCCTCACACAAACGCCTCAATACGGCCGAAAAAAACTCGGTATCGAACGTCTGTCCCTCCGAAAAAAAATTCATGATGCACCAAATCAAGAATATCGAAAAAAGTGTGCATCACCTGGATTTTTGAGCAACTTTGGCGTACTTTTTTTTGGTTTCGGCTATTTGTTTTTCTCTATTCCGATGATTGTTAACTCGTTTGCATGTCAAACTCATAAACCCATGTCTGATGGTCAGTAATATTGCTCTCCATGAATGTGGGATCGGAAGTCGCACGATCAAGCATGACCGAAGAGACCAGTTTATGATACGCTTTTTGAAACAAATTCAGCTTAATCGGGACGAGTCGAGCAAGAACGCGTTTCATAACCAAAATATCGACCAAAACCATTCGAAAGAACTCGGGAGATATGCCGATATATGTAGGTTGCTATGTATATTTCTGGCCTAATAATGTAAATAGGCATATTTATCAACGAAAATGGTTTTTTTTTTTATTTTTTAATTTTTTTTTTTGTTGATTGCTGTTTTGTTTCGGGCTCATACGCATAGATCCATGATTCGTCACCTGTGACGATCTTATAAACGTCTTTTGAAGCACCGCGATCGTATTTTTTCAGCATTTCTTTACACCAATCCACACGAGCCTTTTTTTGAGCGATTGTCAAATTGTGCGGGATCCCACGAGAACAAACCTTTTTTACGGCCAGATGTTCATGCAATATCGAATGTATGCTGGTGGGAGAAATGCATAGGCATGCCTCTATCTGAAGGTATGTTACATGACGGTCTTGCATTATCAGTTCACGTACGGCATCGATGTTTTCTGGCACAACGGTAGTTTTTGGACGACCTTCACGGAATTCGTCTGTGAGCGAGCGTCGGCCACGATTGAATTCGTTGTACCAGTTTTTCACAGTGCTATAGGATGGTGCTTCATAGCCATACAAAGATTTTAGTTCATCGAAAATCCACGTAGAATGTTGTGAAAAATGATCGCACGAAAATGTTCACGAGTTAATTCCATTTTTTGGCCGAGATGAATTTTTTAATTCCCTGTAAATAAAACAATTCACGATTAAATGACAAAACATTCTGAGTGATGTTATGCTAAAAAATGTCAAACTTTCCAATGGAAATGTCAGATTGCACCTGGCAACACTTAGTGTTGCCCTAGGCCAGAATATATATAGCAGCCCTCGTTTATGATATGATATGCTCTCTTGCCATCTCTCGAACTCTTGCCTGACGATTTTCAAGCACCATATCATTCACATTTTTAATATTTTCATCAGCTGAAGTGGTCGAAGGTCGTCCAGAACGATGCATGTCTTCAACAAAGTCCATCGACCGTCCATGTACTACTCTTATGCTTGTGTTTTTGATAAAACTGAATCACCTTGAGCCTTATCCAACATTCGCAACGATTTGATTTGATTGATTTTTTTAATATCATGTACACGGGGAGTTTAATTACAATTTCCGGGTGCTTTTTTGTCACAATGTATTTCATTTTAATATTAATTCGAAACCAAAAAATGTACGTTTCCATTATATTGCACACTACTGTATGTATATGTCATTTTCAAGTAATTATAAATAGGTAAGCTCTTAAGAATACTACCAAACTTTATAAGAAAGCCAAAATACACACACTTATACATATGTACTTGAACATTGAACCATTTAAATGTGAGTTTAAGCACATAATTATACATTTCACTGATTTAAATATTGTAATTATGACAAATAGCCGAACTGATAATGACATCGGTCAGGCGGCACCTGACCACTAATGATATATGACTGTTCTGAATACACAATTTCATATGCGTCTGCAATATGTAAATGTGTATGTGTGAGTTGTTTACACTCGTGGATAGTGTGCTTAATCGGCTTTCGGCGATCATAATCGATTTTAATATTAAATCATTTACACTGAATTGTATGCGCATTCATAAATTTGGGTATTTCGGGACAAAAAGAAAGTTTTTTGGCGATAAAAAAAAATATATAAAAGTTACAATTCTTCTTCTTTATTGACGTAGCCATCGTTGACGCGGTTATAGCCGAGTTCTTTGGGGTGTAAAAATCGTTTACCTGTCGGTTGTGATTTTAGCTTCTTGACGTTGTTCCCTCCCTGTGCTTGTGGATGGGCTTGCTTTGCTAGTACTCAAATAACCATATTTCGAGCGCCTGCAAAGTCAACCCATTTGTAGAGGTTTCCCCAAGGAGGCTGAATTATCCAACTGTTGTACCAAAGATGCCTTCCCAATTTAGGAACCGGACATTCCAAGTGCATGCCTTCAAATCATACTCCTTATTACGTTTGTTCGTTCATCCGTTCAACGTTCATTTATCCGTTGACTCCACCGTTCATGTTTCCGCCCAACCCCCATCCATTTGCCTGTTCGTCACTATGTACGCCCACTCAACCCAATCATTTGGCTACCGTATAGTAATTTTGCACATTTTGTGCGCATGTTGGTAGTCGCTGGCTGAATATAAATGAGGGTAGGTTCCAGTTATGTAAACCTGAGGGTGCTCTTATCGTAAACATAGCCCTATTTAAATATACCGCTATTTATATAACAAGATTTACAAAATAATTATAATCAATAAAACTAATTTAATCTTGCTATTTTCTTGCAGGTTGTCCGCCCACCACGAGTTCACATTGTCTGCGCTGCAACAGCGAGGGCTGCATTAAGTGCCCCGCCTATCTGATGACCGACACACGTCAGTGTGTGGAGCAATGTCCTTCCGGCTACATCGATCAATGGTCGGCGCATACCGAATTTATGGGACGCGTCTGCGTCTCCACCGGTTACTCGGGTCCGCTCATGGCCGCTATTGCAGGACTAATAGGCGGCTTTGTGGTTTGTCTCACGCTACTAGCTGTCGCCATGATGGTGGTGCGACGTCGACGTAGACGTAAATCCATCAAACAGAAGCTGATCAACGAGAATACCATGGATCGTTCCGATTTTCTGCGACAACTCAATGAAATGCGTCCGAATGCAGAATATTTTCTAGCGATGCTCAACGATACGCGACGCCAAATACGCAAGTTGTATTTGTCGGGTGAGGTGGGCGCAGCGAATTCCTATCGACCGATAGTACGCGATCTTGCCAAAATACTGATACTGTTGAATCGGCCAATCGAATTGATACCGGCGGCACCGCACGACTGGAATCGTTTGTACACGTGGTCCGAACAAGCATTAGAGCGTTACAAGCCGCAAGTGGGTCACTTAATCGATTTCTTTCAGCCCTCCGGTGGCGGACGCGGCAGCAGCAGCGTGGGCATTACCGATGACTTCGATGCAACGTTCTTCCCACAGAAGAACAACGTCTACCGGCAGAGCATGTTGGCGGGCTCGGGTCAGCAAAAGCTACACATGTTCGGCTCGCTCATCAGCTTGCATGAATTTGAGGAGCCGCGCCCTTCCGATCCCTTCGGCAGCAGCTTCAACACGCTCAAAAGTGGCAATCTGATATCGGATCTCAATGCGAGTTCGTTATGGCTGGAAGACGAATTCTATAAATTGGGCTTTCGACCGCAGGACGAAATCACGACTGAGTTATAATGTCTGCTGTGTGTTTTTTGTTTGTATCGTTTCTCAAATAGATTTGTGTTAGTTTTGTTTTACTTATTTTATATGGATTAGCTTAGATACTTTATTTTATATTATGTAATATAATTTTAATTAAAAAGTATTATTTTATTTTGTTAAAACGAGTAGCTGCTTAAAATCTACAGAATACGTTGTGTTTGCTTAATAAACACTTACTGTTTTTTAATCACAAATATTTACAAACAATTTTTACAAATCACTAAATGTACAGTCGACGTCACAAGTATGTACACCAACACGCAATCATGTAAAAAAGCGTAAACGCACAAAGTTATTGCAAAAGCATGGAACTATTGTCTGTTTTATAGTATAATTTGTTATAAAATAATAAAAAGTAATAACGGTAAAGTTATAATTGAAAGAAAGCGCCAACGAACAAATAAAAGAAAAAATAACGCCGCCCAGTTGCCGCTAAGCAGCGCCTAGTGTACGCCTACACTTTGCTTCCATGAGCTGGAAAGCCAAGCGAAACATTCCTAGTTTTTAGTAAATATTTGCGAGTAGTGATAGATTTATATGTACATAATAATATAAACTGAGTTGCCTTATTTTACGTATAAGTTGAAAATGTGAAAATATATAAATGAACTAGTCAATAAAAAAAAATATAAAAAAACAAACGAAAACAAAAACATAATCAACTTAAACTTAAGTTTTGCTAAGCTGAATTCAAATATGTTTAAATAAATTAATTTGAAAAAAAAAAATACATATTTGTTTATACGCATTTTTGATCAAATTAATTTAAAATAAAGGATTGGATTCTGATCGATTTTTGTTGTTGTAACGGGTACCTAATCCCCATTAGGATGGTAAGGTTCAGATAAGTTGTCGACGACGTCACGGTAGGCCCAGGAAACGTGCTGCTTCGACGGGTTCGAACTATAGGGAGAGGGGTCTCACATGTGTAGGGTTAGCTGGGCGTACAAAGAGGTGGGTGAATGTCATGCGGAGACTCATTGCACGCTGGACATATGTTGGATACGACAGGGTCCATTTAAGTAAGGGTTTAACCTGCTACAGTATACAAAACGGAGCTGCGCAAGGGTCACCCTCGATTCTCGCAGCAACTCGAGCTCGTCGTCTGCAATGGGTGGTGGTTAGTTGCGTCCCTAGTCTGGTCGGCATATTGTCTTATGTCGATGACGTAGTTGAGAAAGGACCTCTTGATGCTCCTAGGGGCGGTTCCGCTTCAAGCGGGTGACTGCAGGGATGATTTCTACGAAACCACCCCTGCAAAAACTCCTTGGAGAGGAGAATATTGTGCTCCTTAACTGATAGTATGCGGGTCTCGCTGTGCAGATGTTCGATGGGAGACATCAAGAGGCATTCCTTTGTAGTCCAGAGTGCAGTGTTCTGACATGTCATGTCTGTAGTTTCCTCGTCTGCACTTCACTGCATTCAGGCGACAATATTGGTGCGGCGTAGTTAAGGACCGGCCGGCCGGTTGCCTTGTATGTTGCCAACAACGTTTCTTTGTCTTTTCCGCATGTGCTGCCGGCTAGCTAGTTCAGGATTTCGTTGCGGCTCTGTAGTTTGGCAATAATCGCGATCGTGTGAGGAGTGAAGGAGCATAGGCTGTCGAATATCACACCTAAAATCTTAGGGTTATTGACAATCGGAATTTTAACGCCATCGCCTGCAATATTAAGGTCAAGTCTGTACTCCTTCGCCCAGTTAGTGAATATGATTGCTGTGGATTTAGTAGGCGAGAGTGTTAAGTTCCGTGCAGCGAGGAAGCGAGAAAGGTTGGGAAGATAGCCGTTTACTTTTGAGCACATGCCATCGATTCCTTTGAGCGTCGTCATTATCGTGCAATCATCAGCGTACGAGATAATGGTGGTTTAAGGAATTTCTAGATGTAGAAGTTAAACAGCAACGAGGAGAGGACAGCACCCTTCGGACACAACTGTTTAATTCTTTTCAATTTAGAGTTTTTACCCCGAAACAGTACGGATAATCGTCGACCGCTCAGGTAGTTCATGGTCCACTTCTTTAACCTTGGAGGTAGCGTAGATTTTTCGATATCCTCATGTAGCGTTGTGTGGCTGACGATCAAGCTTTTAACAAGTTCAATGCTACGAGGATCGTCCTTTCGTAGGGTGATTTTTGGTTGATGTCATGGTTTGAGAGACTCAGGTGGCGCGTGAAGGTCGAGAGTAGCAAGGCTTCAAGAGTCTTTACAACTGGGGAGAGGAGTTATCGGACGATAGGACCTTGGGTTTCCCAGGTTTCAGTAATGGGACCACTGTTCCTATTGTTCACATATCGGGTATTTGAAGAGTGGCCAGCGACAGATTGAGGACTTTGGTTAGGAAGCTTTCTCCCGTCGAGCCTAGGTGCATTAACATCAGTATTTTTATTCCATCAGGACTAATGGACTTGGAAGGTTTTGCCATATTGATGACACTCTGAACCTCCTCATCGGTGAAAGTAAGTATTGCGCAGTCTTTTGGCATTTTGCGCAGCCGTCGGGTAACACATCCTTTGGATTTGCCTACCAGAGGTGCAGTGTAAATTGCCGGCTAAAATAGCTCGCACACTTATACTTAAACTTAATAGCTCACACAGTAATTCTCACAACAGGCGGTTCTACGTTATCAGAATTGACCCGGATTTTATCTGGCCAAGGGCTGTACTTTCGGAGATCTAACTTCGTTTGGATCAGTAAGTTTTGATCAATTAGTTTGTATGTCAACTATATGATAAAGTGGTCCAAGGGGAAAAGAAAGTGTGAAAAATTTCATATCGATATCTCAAAAACATATATGTATACAGACGGACACAGCTAAATCGACTCAGTTAAAAAATAAAAATAAATAATAATAATAATCAATTAAAAATACTAATAATAAGAATAAAAAAAATAATTATAATAAGAATCAATAAAAAGAAAAATTATGATAAAAGTAAATAAAATATAATTATTATAAAAATTAATCAAAAAAAAATAATAAAAAATATCACAAATAAAATAACATTTGCTTTTATAAGTTAAATAAAGTGCTGAAATTATATTTTTCATTTGTTGTTTTAACGCCATATGTTGTGGTATACCAATAATGTAAATAAAAATATATTTTGTCGCAGTAAAAACGTAAATGAGAAATCAAAACGCAATTCATTAATTAATAATCCTCTTCATCTTCATCCTCATATTCGAGGTAGGGCTCTATTTCCAACGTGCAAACAGGTTCTGTTTTCACTTTAAATTCGGCATATGCGCCATCTTGTCCATGTCACCCATCGTCCGTCAATTGTTTGAGGTGATCTTGCAATGATTCATGTTTCAAAAACACCGACTCGTCTAAAAAAGTTTTCTCACTGACCAATTGCGCCAGTTCACCGGCATCATAGCCAATCAGCAGCTTCAAATCACAATCAAACTTATAAGCGAAACGTTTGCCCGACACTTTGGATATCATATCACCATCGTAGTAATAGCGCAAGGCACGCGATAACTTTTCATAATTCATTGCCGGTTTATTCTTCTTAATGCCCCACAGTCGCGCCACGCACTCCGGGTCGATGAGTTTGAATTCGCCATCGCTGCCAACCCATTGTATGATGTTGCGATGCTCGCGATCGGTTAAAATTTCGAGCAGAAATTGCCACAGCTGTACTTGTCCATTGTTGCCGGAACCGACACCGTAATTACTGCCGATGCTGCTATTACCACCAGTGTTGCTGTTGTTGAGTATGGTGTGTGTTGGCGAACCATCCATTGGTACTATCGGTGCTGTAAGCATATAGTTCAAATTATTAATAGGAAATATTGATAAAGGTTTCTTTTACTTGCATTTCTTACAGTAGGTTTTTGTGGCGCTTACGCTTGTTTTGCGCATTATTTTTAATTCTTTTATTGGCGGCGTTGCTGCACCAACACCAGTGCTAATTGGCTTCGTAGCAGTGGAACCGGTTGTGCCACGATCTTCAGGCACCTTGTGTACAACGGAGACAAATTTGCATTCTTTAAGCAATTGCAAATGTGTCCAGAACACATTACCCGGATCTTTGGGTAACTTTCGTCGAAATTCTTCATGTGTTAGTGAACATAGCTCTTTTCCTGTCATGGCCCAATCACTCAAGCTAACGCCAGTCTGAAATATTAATGAAACAAGGTTAATAAAAATCAATAAACTTAAAGAAGGCTTAGGGATACTTTCGTTTCCTTAGTGTAGTTGTAAATGTATTTTTTCAAATGTTTTCTGATGAAAATGCTTTTATGAGGCTCATTATGTGCAAAAATGTGGGCAAGATTCCGAATTCTTATGTAGCAAAGGTATGTATGTGCATCCATTGGAGCTTACACCTTTCTTAGAAGTGCGAACATATTCTCCCATGAGGGCTGTTGGGTCTCTAGTTGTCTTCAGCCTCCAAACTGCTGATGCTTTATACGAAAAACTTCATAAAGCCGGAAAAACACATGGAGGTTTAAACCGCAATAAGAAAAAGACGGTTTTATAACTTTAAAGGGATCGACACTCTCACTACACTAACTTACAAAAAGTTTTCGTGGCGTCCACGTAAATGTATAAGCACTTGCCGAAAAAAATTCAATGTATTGCATTATGGGGAAACGTTGCCAATTTTCGAAATCACAAATATATAAATACATCCATAGGAGCTTACACACCTCTTAGAAGTGCGAACTTCTCCCATGGGGCTACACGACCTAATGTTGAGTCTCAGGTCCTCTTCAGACTCCAAACGGCTAATGCTTTATATGAAAAACTCCATAATACCGCAAAAACACTTGGAGGTTTGGCCGCAATAAGAAAAATACGCTTGTATAACTTTAATTGAATAACTTTAAAAGTATCGAAGTTCATGTTCCGTCAAGTATTGTGGCGCAACAGCGCTTCTGATATTTTTATATATGTACATATATTTTTACCATATCGGCATAAAAAAAAGAACGCATTTTCACTACACTAATTTACAAACTGTTTTCGTGGCACACACATAAATCTTTAAGCACTTGCCGGGAATGTTTTGTGTAGTGCATTATGGGGGAAAACTTTATCCATTTTCATAATCGTAAATAGAAGTTGAAAAATGTCTTTTAAATTGAAACATACTTGTGCAAATAAGCTTTGTATGTAATATTTTTAAATGAACTGCAAGCCAATAAATCAGTTCTAAATGCTTTAACTATTGATTGGTACTCCATTTACGTATTCGATTTTCTCCACTTACCAACTCAAATTGCCTTACAGCCCATTGAAACCAGTGTTTCACTTGTATAGTTGTCCACTCATTAGGGTCTTCTGGTATTTTAAGGCGCACTTGCTCCTTCTTAAATTTATTGTCTAAGACCCAGTTGAGGCAAGGTTTTTCTTCGGTTTCTTCATTCTTATCAGCGTTTTTGTTGTTTGCTTCTTCAGCGGCTAAAGCAGCTGCAATTCAAAGATATTTGTGATAAGTAAAAGAAAAACATTTATAAATTTAGTTACAAGTCTTATTCTTACCCAACGCCGCCTCTGTTGGTTTCAGCACATCAACAATGTTTATGTGTTGCTCTGCTGTTTGTATTTGTACATTTATTTGCACCAATCCTTCACCTTTCACGCATTGGTCAACAAGATTTTTATGCGGTTCCAGCTGTCAATCATAATAGAAAGACAATTTCACAATTATAACATAATTAGAAATGAAAGCGCAATTCTAACCTCTTGTGTGTCTTGCAGAAAGAACTTGTAACCCTTCAAATTCATGCCAATCTTCTTTTCAGCCAGCTTTCTGCAATTAGTAGAGCAACAAAATCAATTAAAAATGTGATATATTTTATACAATTACACAGCACAGAAAGTGAACAATTCCGCCGCCTACTCACTGCAATGTCCGCAAGGGCTCACGTATGTCCATATGTAGAATGATAACATCATCGGGCTCATTTTCGTCTACTTCTTGATCGTCCATATACAAATTGTGTTGAAAAATTTCATTCGTCATTATGCTATCTGTTAATTTTAAGGATTTTTATTATTTGCTGATAGTAAATATTCCCGTTATTGGTTTTGCATAAGCCCACCCAAATCTGTGTTATCCAGTCTGTACTCTTCAGTCAAATGCGACAAATCATCTGTTTCCATTCTACACCCCTCAATGCTGGTAAATACTTCACCGTCTTTAAAACTTTACTATTTTCACTTTTTATTTATTTATTTTCATTTTTATTTGAGAAAGCACGAAGAATAGCAAAGAATTGATGCACTTTTTGTTAATAGTGCTGAAATGTCAAAACGGTTCATATGTCAAATAACGGAGTAAACGCTGCACCCGAGGGTTGCATTTTTAAGTAGCTTCTGAAAGTACTATTTTAAGATAATTATTATAGAAATTTATTATATTTGCTGCCAAAAATTATTAATTTGTTTCATATTTTATTTACTACAATGCATTTTTATTTCTGTTTAGATTTTATAAAAAAAGAAATAGTTTTCGCAAATTCTTAGAATAACGAAGTATGCCTTTGCTACGTAATGCGTTCGCAAATGTATGTAATGCTTTCATGGCATTAAGGCGGACCAGTTATCTATTTATTTGTTGTGTATTACTAAAAACTGATATTTATTGTACGAAATTGTTTAATTTTTCAAAGAAACTTACAAAATTAAAGTATTTACCCTCGTTGACAAAGATTTTTAAATTTAATGATTTAATCTAAATGATCTAGTACCAGTTGTCTTGTAAATATTACAAATATGATATAAATTGTCCATAAATTAAATATTTTATATTTATCGACAATTGTGTTTCTAAGGGATTCAAATACTCCCTTAGAATACACGGAGATAAGCATTTGGAGGGACGTTAGCCTGATATTTTGAAAGAATTAACTGGATATAAGCAAACCTCCTGATATTAAAAGACTCTTCTCTTTGACCACATATGTAAACATATATTATCTGAATAAAATTTATCGAAACATTATAAATTTTCTATTCAAAAAGGTATTTGTTAGACCTATTTAGCTACATATATAATTCCATCACCCAAAGTTCATCCCAAACTATATAGCTTTAAGGGCTATATGGCTTTGGTCAATAATCGCTTAGACGGTATATATTCTTTAACTAAATTCCTGCAAATAGTTTGCTTCAGTTTTTTATAGAAAACAATTTGCCTTTAACAACATACCTTAAATATCGAATACTAAGATATCTGTTCTTCTTCACTAAGTATTTAACCATGTCATACTTGCATTCAAATAGTACATTCGTCTAGATGGATACTATCAAAGTTTCCACCTGATTGGACTCATACGTTTGTTTTGACCGCGGTTGTAAAGTGGAAGATTAAAAAACAAAATGGAAACAGGGCAAATGTCGCTCGGTTTTTGGAATGAAAATCATGTAGTGAAATTAAAAAGTACTCGATTTTTGATATCTCACAACTAGGCGTACCTAGAACGTTCACACCATAGAGGAAATGTGACAAACGACAAACGACGATCTCGTTTTGGCCGAAGGAGTGGTCTACATCGACTTCCAGAAAAGAGCATGGCGATAACAGGTCTCTACTATGCACAATTATGGGAAAATTCAACGATTAACGGCTTTATTTTGCTAATATGAAGGTGCTCTTCCACCGGCCCACCGGCCCACAGTTCCGCTGTCGCCAGTACAAACTTGTTCAAATTAGACCACTAACAGCTTCCACATGCAATGTATTCTGTAGATTTGAATTGAATTTGATTTCGGAGATACAGCCTTAAGAACTTGTGCGCTCGAGGCTAGCTAGGTTAAGTGTGCCGTCTTTAAACGCGTTTTTCTCGAAACTGTGTCTTCGAAGTCGGTGTGCAAGATTTCTCGAGAACTTTTAAACTAATCTTCATGAAATTTTACACAGGTCTTTGAGAAACAATTCTTATAGACTTGGACGAAGGACTTTTTTTGATTACAACTATTTGAAAAAAAATCGCGAAATTTTAATTTTTTTGTAAAAGTGTCTGCCAGAAATGCAATGGTCAGTTATTTTTCCTTCGTACATGTTCTAAGTTAAATTAAGGTGTTAACTAAAACACGGATTTTTTCACTTTAGATGATCCTGTAAGGAGTTATCCAGCTAACACAAGCGCATCTTTTTTCCAAAGGGTCACCGGAAATCGCGTCGCAATGGCCGAGCTTAAAACAATTTTTTCCAAAAATTTTAGAATTTCTTTGTTAACAATAAAAATTTTAATAAAATATTTCATTTTCTATATGAGAAAGAAAATTTTGAAAAAGTCTGTTTTTTACCCGAGAAAATCCATGTAACCTCTTAATACCGAATAGCTATGCGGACCCCAGTCCGTATGGTTGATTTTTAGCAGGACTTATCGGAACGCAGATCACAGAAAAAATCTTCAAGAACTGAAGGACCAGTTCGCGTATATGTAAACAGACGAACGGACAGGTCAAAATCGACTCAGCTCACCATGCTGCTCATTTATACATATGTTCTTATATATGTAAATATAGTATATTATAGGGTCTCGACTTTTCTTTCTGGGTGACCGAAAATCATGTTTAAATTATAAATAAAAAAACTTCAGAAAAGAAATTCGTCAAAAAACAATGTTACATCATCCACAATATTTAGCTAAAAATGTGCTAATTCGCTGTAATTATTTTTTCTTAGAAAAAGTTCAATGCAATTGTTTGCCAATTATTTCTAATATATTGCTTTGAGACACAATTGCAATAATTAAATAATTTCCTTTAAGCTAGCGAAACTGAAAAGAGTGAAAGAAAAATAAAAAGCTCAAATATATGGCAAGTGTTGCCAAACGAAAACACTTCATTTGTATGTGACTTTGCCAGTTTGGGGCGCCTAGCGTATAAATGTGACACCCGATGTTGACTCACTTTGCATGCGAATCGCCACAGGCTGGCGGTGCCATTGGTGGGTGGGTCGTGGCGATTAATAGAAACAATAATAAATTAATATTTATAAACAAATTGCTTCAGGGAAGCGTGAGGCGATCGGGTGAGGTGGCATTTTGATGGATGCATGCAAAATTTCGAATATAAAGGGTGAACCAAGTAAAATATAGTATTTTTTCAATAGAGTTTTTTTGACAGATCACGTGTGAGTCGTGCCAAGCTGTCATGTTACTATACTCTTGCAACCAGTTGCTACAGAGTATTTCAGATTTGTTGCCCTAACGGTTGTACGTAACACCTAAAACTAAGAGAGATAGATATAAATTTATATATTTAATCCGACCACTGCCACGCCCACACATCGCCATTAACCGAAAACCTATAAAGTGCCATAACTAAACACCAAATAAGATATAAAACTGTTAAAAGCATATATAACTGTCTAAAGCTACAACAACCAAATTCGCCCAGGCACGAATACTACAAGAACTCCTATAGTGTGAAAATGGATGAAATCGGATGAAACCCCCACTCACTCCCCATATAACGGTACTGTTCATAACTACTAAAAGCGCGATAAATCGATAACTAAATGCGCCAAAAACCTAAAAATTTGCCGCCAAAATGGTATGACAAGGCTTTATAGGGACCGTGGTAAAAATAGGACGATGAGCGTGGCTCCGCCCACTTTTTGGTGAAATCCCATATCTCGTGACCCAACTGACCGATTTCGATAAAATTTGGAACGTGGCTTCATATTTCTATCTCACACTGTCAAAATGAGCGCAATTGGACAATAACCACGCCTACTTCCCATATAGCACAATTCTAAATTCCGCTTGATTCGTTCAGTTTCCGGTACACAAATCAAGAAGCAATTAATATAATGCGATAAAACTTTGCACGAATAATGACTTTAGTGTATTCCACTTTATGACAAGAAATTGTTGAAATCCAAACAAAATTTTTCAAGACCCTAGGTACGGAAAATGTGGACTCCAGTACTTATTGTTGACTTTTGTTCGAAAATATCGGTCAATGCTTGAGATATGCACTAGAAATTCAGACATAATCCTCTTCTTGCAATAGTAATTTTGTGTATCCAAAATGTGTGGAATTGGGTTAGTACTTCCCTGAGCCCCCATACCTTAATATGTATAAAGATTTTCGAACTTCCTGGTGACTTTATGCTGGATATATCGGCCAATATTTGAGTTATGTCAATGAATATTTCAGCACGTATTTGACTCATAACAGTATATCATTGTGCCTAAAATGAATACAATTGGGCAAAATCTTCACCTAGCCCCTATATAACCATTGCCAGGATTTTTGAATATCCGGCTGATTTGTCAGTGTATAAGTTGTATGGTGTATGTATATATAAAATTGCTTAGATTCCGATCATCTGGTTGACATTTTACACCTTAAGGTATTTCCCTGGCTTTGATTCCAGCAAGTTGCAAGAGTATAAAATGTTTGGTCGCGCCACCGGTGGCCCTTTCGTACTTGTTTTTGTTTAGTATTGTTTCGCATTTCATCGTGGAAAGGCTTACGCCCGAACAATGTTTACAAATCGTTCAACTTTATTACGAAAACTCACGTTCTGTAAAGAATGAGTTTCGCGCGCTTCGCTCAACTTATGGTCAACATAATCGGCCTACTGAGCGTAGCATTCGAGTGATAATAAAGATTCTCCACTAAATTTAAAGTTTCTTTAAAAAAGTAGGGAACCTCGAAATGGATCACCCTTTATATACGCTCTATTTTACCAGAGAATATTCTCTCAGGATATATCTTTTTCTATTTTTAAACAATAAAATGACACAACAAATATTGAATTCATAAAGCATCGTCTGGGTAAAGTGCGACATTTCAAAATTGACAGTCAGTTTGACATTTCGTTACAGAAGTCTCGCCTTCAAGCTTCAACTTTAAACAAAAAACATCATATAAGTATGCTTTGTAGCCACCACAGCTATTAAATTTGCATATTTCTCTTATAAAAGCATTTAATTCAGTGTCTATGGCTATCAGTAGCCTATGGACTATTAATATTTAATGAGCCATAAGTATACTTTATGAGATCGAGAAAAATTATTTTTTATTCGTAATTTACTGATAACCGCTACATGGTTTACACCCACTCAATTCAATTATAAACATTTAGTATTGCATTCTGTCTACAAATGTAACTTTGCATGCACATGAGCCAATGGGGGATTGCTTGCTCAAAATGGTCAGTGTGTCAGTAGTGCCTTCTGCAAGAGGCCTCAATTTTTCTTCGGCTAATAAAGGCCGTCAATTGTTTATGGGTAATATATGTATGAACATATCTCCAACTGCTTTTTTGCTACTTTTTTGAAATGTTTTATGTACATATGTAACCATAAATGCAGTCATATTCACAAGTTGGCATTTAATTTGCCGGTCGGCAGCCTTTTATGTCAACATTTCTCTTCGCACAACACTTCGCTTTTACAGAACAAATGTCACAGGCATCAACGCTGTTGTCGCACTTTTGCATGCAACAAGTGCGAATAAGAGGACACATACATACATACATATTACATAATTGAATACAGTAGTGCTAAAAAAATTAACAGATGATTGAGGAAAATCCTTCGTACTTGAAAACCATGATAGTAGCGATTCACGTTTAATGTCTGCAATTGACTAAAAACGGTTTCCCTGGAGGGATCGTTTGAATTCCAGAAGTCACACGGAGCTAAATCAGGCGAATATGGTGGTTGCGGCACGATTGGTTGAAAATTTGGCGAAAAACTCACAAAGAATCAATGCAGTATGCGACGGTCAATTATTGTTGCGCAAAAACCATGAGTTTTCCGTCCATAATTCCGGCCTCTTTGTACGAAATGCATTCGCACAAATGCCGCATAACACTCGAATAATATTCCTTGTTGGCAGTTTGGCCGGTCGGAAAGAATTCGGAGTGTGCACCACACTTCGATAATGGAAGAAAACTGTCAACATAACCTTGATTTTTCACCTGCTTGGACATGGTTTTTTCGGCTTCGGCTCAACTTCGGCACGATATTCGGCTGATTACGTCTGTTTCCGCGTTGTAAGCATAGATCCAAGACTCATCGCCAGTAATAATACGTTTCATGACATCCTAGTAGAAAGCATTGTTTCACAGATGTTAACGTGAAGCTGTTTTTGGAAAAGATTAAGGGATTTTGGAACCAAGCACTTTTCTTAGGTCTAAATGATCTTTCAAAATGGTTTTCACTGATCTTTCCGATATATCAATGATGCCCTTTTGTTTCATTGACGTGTTGATCATCAGTTGATGTTAATGGCCGTCCTGGACGCGGTTCGTCGTCAACGCCTTCTCTTTGAATAATTTTTACCAATGAAAAACACTTGCTCGCGACAAACAGTTATCAGCGAAGACTTTTTTCAATATTCTGAACGTTTCGGTAGCAAAAATTTGATTCTGAATACAAAATTCAGTGGAAGGATCCACTTTATGTGCTTCAGAAAGACAAGCGTTTACTAAATGAAAGAATTTTAAAGTAAAAAAGTCTTATTATTTTTTGCACAGAGTGGTATTTTGTTACTTCTCCAAGTCAAGACACAGGCTTCAATAGAAAATTTCAATCAAGCAGAATAACAAATACGAATTTCTTAGAGTTGTCTGTTTAAGTCCTATACTTAACATCTATATACAACTTTTTAGTAACTGCTATTGTCAAAAACAATACTGTTAAAACCTAATTGTATTTCAGTCTAAAAAGAAAATCGTGTAATTGTACCTTGCCCATTTCTGAGACATTTCTCTACTACTAAATGTAAGTCATATTTTTATCTGGGCACGCCGCTGAATAGTATTTGTCTTTCATTACGATAACAAGGCACTCATATAGGAAAGTTGTTGTCAGTGGTCTGAAGTGTTTGTTTTAGCATTTTGCAATTTTAGTTCGCACAGTTGCATTTACCAACGATTGCATACTTTTTACTTGAGCTTTATTTGTCTTTTGTGCTGAGCACACTAATGACTTATTTCAATTCTTGAAATTGGCAAACAAATGGATGAACAGGGATCCATATTATTATTATATAGTAAAGCAAAGGTCGACAGTTAGTTTAATATTGGGAAAATTGTAGATTATGACACTTTTAAGCTTGTGTTTATATTATTAAAAATTTTGCCAAACTGTCCCACTTAGACTACTAGCTCGATAAACCGTATTTCTATGTCAGTTTTGTCTAACTGTGACCAGTATTTGAATAAAACTGTATATTTAGAAGTATTTGTGGACGACGTTAATTTTAGTAGAGTACAAAAAAAAAATTAAAAACTAAAAAAAGTAAAAAGTTTCAAAAATTATGAGCTGACGAAGTGGAGGGTCTCTAAAAATTTCCACGTGACCATACCCATGATTTCAACCCTCCTAGTTATCTGAAACCAAAAAAAAAGATTATTAATCTAGAATAATGTCGCAATGACCGGAACTATAAAGAAGACTCTATAAAAATTTCAAGTAAATCGGTCCAGTAGAACCTGAGAAATCGTGGGTATCGTTCCGAAAAAGTCAGTTTTGAGAAAAATGCGTTTAAAGTTTAGGAGACAATTCTAGTGAACACGGACGCCACGTCACAAAATCGGCTGTATCTCCGAAAATGAGTCGAATTTTGAAAAATCCTTCCAAGGTCATATTTTTGAAAGTCTAAACTTTCAAGGTATGCCAAAAAATAAAAAACGATTTTTTCAAAATCCTCTTCTTGTCCTTAAATTCGGTGAAGAGATTTAGCTGCAACTTTCAAAATTTCCACGAAAATGCCGTCAGTGAAGCCTTGGAGCTACTATAAAGGGTTTTGGTAGTCTATTTCATGGAGAACAGTAATATTTGATTAGTATGAAGCATTCAGCAAGGATCTAGAAATCAACGAATATCATAAAAGGTAATAAAATCGACCAATTTTTCGTTTATACTATTTGGGTAGCCCTCTATACTTGTAACCTGAGATTTGAATCTAGCCATACTACTGACAAAAAATCATTAGATACCAATTTTGTACTTCCATATCATTTTAATCCATATAATTTTAATTCGTATTTTGTCGTTCTTGTTTCCGTTTTTTGAAATATGTACGTGAATGTTATCTATCGGCTTAGAAAATGGATATTGTGTCGCCTTCTCCGATGGCAATTTCGATCTTTGTTCCAAAGTCCCTAAATTTTTTTCTAAAAACAGCGGCGCGTTAACGCTTTTGAAAGAATGCTGTCCGGCTATCAGGATGTCATGAAACGTGTTATTACTGGCTATGAGTCTTGACTCTATGCTTACGATCAGGAAACAGACAATTAGTCGGCATTGGCAAAGGTGAGCCGAAGCCGAGAAAACCAGGTCAAAAATCAAGGTTATGTTAACAGTTTTCTTCAATTATCGGCCAAACTGTCAACAAGGAATACTATTTGAGTGTTATGCGTCGTTTTCGTGAAGCTATTCGTAAAAAGAGGTTGGAAGTATGGGTCGACAACTCTTGTGTTTTGCACTGATAATACACCTTCGCATACTGCATTGATTCTTCGCGACTTTTTCGCCAAATTTTCAACCAATATCTTGCCCCAAACACCATATTCGCCTGGTTTAGCTCCGTGTGACTTCTGGCTATTCAGTAAATCCGCACGATCACTCCAGGGAAAACGTTTGAGTCAATTGAAGATATTAAACCTGAATTGCTACGCGCCTTGAAGGCTATTCCGGAAATTGACGTTTACAACTGTTTCGAGGATTGAGAAAAACATTGGCACAAGTGTATTAGGGACTAGAGGGATTACTTTGAAGGGGACGACATAGATTTTGAGGAATAAGTTTAAAATTATTTCCATGGACTTACTACTATTTGTTCATATTAGTTTACATATGACCAATGAAAACTGTTTCCTTTTAACATGTCGTTAGAAGAGACTAATCCCCACTTGCGAAGCTAATTAATTGTTTCAAGCTTTCATTGACTTCTCTATCCAAATGAACTCTGGATTACACTACTAACTTCTTATACAATTAAACTTCAATTATACACTAAAGACTAATAATATACATAAGATTAATGTCTAATTGTAACTAAAATATTTGTTGCCAATTAATCTTCGCGCAGTACTCTATAAGAAGTAATCCGGAGGTACTGACTTCAGAGAATCCATCTGCCGTAAGTAGTATTCATATTTTCTCGCATGTCCACCCGAGCTCAACCCTGCCTTACTTGTTTACAATTGAAGTTGCACTCGAAACCCGAGAGTGACTCTTGTCTTATGCAAATATTGATCGAAGACAACGCAATGAACGTTGCGTTTTTGCGATGATGGCATCATCATTGCGGTTCTTTGACAAAATATGCCGTCACAATGTGTGCTTGCGGTGGTTAAATTAGAAATATTTACAGTTTAGTATGGCTAATGGCTTCGTGGAATTGAATTTGAACATTTTTTAACATTTATTTTTTACGGTGATTTTACGGCGTTTAGTCATCTCACCACGATTATTATTTATTCAACATTGTCAACTGTTTCCTGTACATTTTTTTGATTTATTCTTCGCTGATATTTTTCTCCAAAGCGCGCTGTTCGTCATACGGTAATGTTGTCAGTTACAAAATTGTATTAAACAGCTCATTTGAATGTTAGCTTATTGCCTGTATTATTTCATTGTTTTTATGTCACGATGACTGTATGCCAATCTGTATTCGGTGAATAATTTGGGAAGTTACAGTAAGGCTTGAAAACCAAACATTTTAAAAATATATGTACTTGTATATGATGAAGGTTTTGATGTTTACTGAAAATAAGTTAGTTCCAACAATTTTTTATGCATCGAATATGGATTTTAGTAAAAACTTTTTTCATGGCGGTAAGACGGAGATATAATGACTTTCCAAGGTTAATAGTGTTCAGAAATAAGTATTATTTTCCAGAAATACTTATATTAAATATTTCAGAAAGATCTCATAATTCTGTGACAGATCTGTCGAACAACCTAACTATCAAAGTCACATGTCATTTGCTTATGTCAGATTTAAGCGGCTTTCACTGTACTCAAATTTACAAATTCTTAGTCATGCAAATATAAATGATTCATATTTCGGTTTCATAATTTTAATTTTTTAGAAATCGTGCAAGAAAACTCCCACACGAAAAGTTTCATGCTATCATTTCTATTTCTTCTTTGATTTGCATATGATTTTTCAAAGGACTTTAGAATAAGAAATAACCGGTTTTACAATGAGAGCGTTTTTTTAAATAAAAAAAAAAGTTTAGGATATCAATGAAATTCTTTATTCCTGTGAAAGTACATTCGATGTCATTATGTATGGAATTAGATTTTGTTTGCATGGACACGCTTGCAGAAGTCCAGACGCTGAACCGAATTTTCGACGGTTTTCAAGCATAAATCGGCCGACACTGCTGCAATTTCTCTTTCGATATTCGTACGAAGTTCATCAATCGTCGCTGGTTTGTAAGCATAGACCATAGACTTGACGTAGCTCCACTGGAAATAGTCTAACGGCGTCAAATTGCACATCCAATGCGGCCAATTGACTGGGCCATTTCGTGAGATAATACGTTCACCAAATTTGTTTTTGAATACATCGTTTGTGACATTCGCTGTGCGGCTTGTGGCGCCGCGCTGTTGGAACCACATTTTGTCCAAGTCCATAGTATCCAATTCGGGGCAAAAATATTCGGTTACCATGGTTAACGTGTCGGTCTTGATCATCACGGAAGAAGTACCGGCCCATAAGCCGTGTGGATTGCTACCTGTGGCTTCAGTTCTTGCGTCAATTTGATCTTGTAAGGATGTAGGCCAAGATCTTTTCGCAAAACTCGCCACAACGACGTCACAGAGGTGCCTAATGCTTGAGAACGACATGTGATACACTGATTTGGGTCTTCCTCAATATTCTCGACACTACGGGCACGTCTTTGTCGCACTGGCACGGGAACATTTTATACTGTGCCTGCGGATTCAAATTTTTCCACCAGACGCTCAATTGTTGATCTGACAAAACGATTATGACGACCGTAAATTGGATGTAGAGTTGAGGACACTGACTCCAAATTTCGGTAGAAAATTTTAATAATTTCGACTTGTTGTTGCATCGTATATCTTTCCATGATGAAATGGCAAACCTTGCTGAAGAAAAATGTCACAAGAGCGGAAAATATATGGCGTCGTTTGCTCTCCCTATTGGTCTACTCCATTATGATTTGAACATTTATGTTATGTACTATATAATTTAAAATTATTTTCGAAATTTATATTAAAAACTGTTGATCTGAGGCCAAAATAGATTTGAGTGTTAATCCTTTCTCATTTATCTCACATGTAATTGGCCAGCGACACGCGAGATGTTTTACTTAAAGGCCTGAATCAAAGCAGGATTGTCAGCACAGACCTTAACTTTTCATATTCCCACAGAAAAATGTCTATCTGCTCACCGAAGCGTTCTCTCAATAAACCCATTGATTGATGCCGAGATCACTAGCTTCAATTTTGGGGTATAAAATAGTTGGTTATCATGGCGCGATAACGGTCGCCATTAACAGTTACGTTCTCAGCGATATCATTTTTTAAGAAATATGGACCGATGAACCCACCGGCCCACAAACCACACCAAACCATTATTTTTTCTGGATGAAATGGCAGCTCTTGAAGCTCTTCAGGCTGCTCCCAAATGTGGTAGTTTGCTTTCTTACATATCCATTGAGCCAGAAATAGGCCTCATCCCTGAACAAAATTTAACTCGAAAACGTCGCATCTTCTTGGAACTTTTCAAGAGCCCGTAGAGTGAAGCGATGTCAGTTGGGAAGGTCGAACGGCTTCAGTTCTTGTACAAGCTATTTTTGTTCGCTTCCAATTTAAGGTCATTCCATACGTCAGTCCAAGCAGAGAACTTAAAACATATGTTTTATGTTCTCTGGTCCAAGTTGCTACAAATGGCGCCGAATCGACTTTCCACGGTTCTCGTAAGTCTTCCAGAGAAGAAATTCAAAACAATACTGAACAAAAATAACATGACAGCTTGACACGACTCACGTCACTGTTAAAAAAAGGCTATTGAAAAAATGACCTCTACTTCCCCGTGAATATTGTAAAATCAAAATTTTCATCAAAGAACTCTTCTTTAATACCTGTCTGTTATGCCCAATCACAAATAATTTAAAATTTAGCTACTTAAGTATTAATTATGTAAGTTAACTGTGCCATGAAGCCTTTTACCGTTATGTATGTACATATGTACTTGTATGTATGCCTATCGCACCTAAGAAAAATATGAAAACCCCCAGAATTCACTCTCACGGGCGAAATCAGCTGACCAACGGTTAAACAAGTGTCTAAGCGGAAGACACACTTATAAAGATACAACTGAGTAATGCCGACTAAAGTGGAACAGAAAAGGATTAGCGAAATTGCCTATTGGGGCAACAAAAACAGTTAAATCGCATAAGGGCGCGGGTGGCGTGCACAATGCAAATGAAAAGTCGAAATGCCAGCAAAAGCACCAACAAAAACTGGTAAAAGTGACAGCAACCACAACCAAATAGGAGCTGAATTTATGGCTTGACCTAGAAACGACCTACATAAATACCATTGCTAAAGGATGTGGAACTAAGCAAAAGTAAGTTGAGTTAATTAATACAAATAGGAACTTGAAATATTCACCGAAATTCATAAAACGAAATGTGAGTTGATTAATGCGAATTTGTGGCGAATTTCGAATGGGTGCAGACATGCGAGCGCTGGAAAAGGATGACATCCATATGGAAATAGAAATAGCAACAAAGCGTCAGGAAAATATTTGTTTCAATGAAAAACTGTTCAACGGCCGCTTATCAGCCAAGTGCCATGTGCCAAGCGTATCATAAATTTTGGCTGACCTATTTTCGGCGTCGCGTTCTCAGTCAAAACACAAAATTCATTCACTCCTGCATTTGGTCGGTTCGTGGAGTTGGGCGGAAAATTCGAGTGTGTTTCGTCGCGCCGAATGAGGCGGCGATTTTGGCGACGCTGACATTGTCGCCATGAAAACTGAAGTCAATGTAAATATTTGCTATACTTACAAACATATGGCATATACGTGGGTTTATACGCTTATAGACGAACTTCAACTATTTTCCTGTATGTTTATGTATTTTGTAATTGCCATATAAAGCGTCATTTCACGTATCCTGTCAACTTTTTATTTGTTTGCTCTACTTAGCTGCCTGTAACTCGACATAAAAGCTCCCCCTGGAATTGCGCTTGAGCTTGCCAAAGGCGCTTAGTTACACTAGTGCTTAATATCGATTGAGTTAATGCGGGAAACTAAGGAACTTAAGACGCGTGCCATTTATTGCGGGTACATTAAAATATTTCGGTAAACACGATAAAATGCTTGTCTCGTTCGTACTTAGGGGGGATTTATTGTTGCCTCAACTTTGTAATGATAATCTTAGCATTAACTGGTGCCACTTTGACTGCACATTATGCTGATGAGTCCGAAAAATTGAAGCATTTCCTGTAGTGCTGCTGGATTATTATCATACTGAAAAGTTTTTGATAAGGCGAAGTAATTTCGCAAAGTTATTTGCTTTTATATTTTATAGTAAATACAAATATAAGTACATATACATATGTTTAGTACAATGAAGTTTTTTTATAGAACCAACTGATTTTGTAAGAATTTCAAATTTTCCTTATTTCTCTGTAAAATCATATTCGGAAACCGTCAGAAGAACCACAATGTGGCGATCGAGCTATTTAAATATAATTGGAATTAACTTAAACTGAATGCGACGAAACTACAGCTTGGGCAAGAATTGGAGCCGCTCGACCTTTCCAAGCGACATCTCTGCGCTCTATGGGCTCTTGAAAAGTTTCAAGAAGATCTGACGTTTCGAATAAAATTTGTTCAGCAATGAGACCAATTTCTGGCTCAAAATGGGTGTGTTTAATCTTGAAAAAATAAATATTAAAGAATTTTCTTGATGAAAATAAACATTCCCCATTCAATTTGAAGATTCTGTTTTCTCTCTTTAAAAAAGTAGGATACCCTATATAATATGTATGAAAATACAAAAACTTTAAATTAATATTATTGTATTTGTTATCTGTCTATAACAGCTCATTTGGAGAGATAATGCTGATTAAAATGTTAAAAAAAAACAATAACATAAGCATCTAACAAGGCGCTCTGTTATGCAGTGATAAGATAACAGATCACTGCATAACAGAGCGCCTCATCATCAGTTCTGTTGGATGGCTAACAGACTCGGAAGTGTGCATAGGTACTCGTGCTCTGTTAAGCGGTCATCAACCAGAGAACTTAAACAAACTTTTAAGTTCTCTGCATCAACATGCTCATATGTTCAACACCAGTGATGATGTCATTAAATGAGGAAGCCCTCAACACCAGCAAACAACCAAGAAATAGTTGGGTGGTTAGCAGAAAGCCGCGCTGCCTGCGCTCCAAATAACCCCAACCCGCTGTGCAGATATGTGTGTGTGCCTGTGCGCACGCATACGTCATCGTGCCACTGCAAAAGCGGGCGGTGAACAGCTGTTCGCTAAACGCGCGCTGTCTACGGGCAACTCGACCAAGCGCCAACGTTAACAGCGGCGCTCATGGAGAGAACTCCAACAGTGGGGCACTAAGCAGCGCAGCGCCGGTGGTTGTGGCTGCAGTGCGTCGCCACGAATGGGCTCGTATTCGGTATTCTGCAGCACAGCCGACGTGTGCCGGCGACAGCGTCGAGCACAATTCCGATTTGAATTTCATTCAGTCTGCAAAAGTATCTACAGCGTTTCGGTTGTATTTCAGCGGCGGCGCTAACGTATTTCGCTCCATTTAGTGTTTGTAGTAGCATATGTACAAAAATTATAAATTGACGCGCGTTCAAAATTTTCCCCTATAAATAGTGAGGTGTGTGGAAATCATCAAAAATGTTATTCAAAAATATTCGTACTAATTGTTAAAAGCATAAAAAATGTGAGGAAATTGAAGGCAAATTTCTGTGTTTACATTGAAAAAATATTACTCTTCTTCTTCTGCCATTTGATTGCGAAACCAGCAAGAAAGGTCGCTTACGCACAAGAATCGAATGCAAAGAAAGCGAAATTTTCAGCGTCAATGCATTTGACTTTCGTTATTGTTGTTTTTATTGCTGTGTGTTGTTGTTGCTAGTTTTAATTTTTTTTGTGGTGACACTGGCGTGCGTTGGGTGTTGGGCGCGCCCCAAAAGGCAGTCAAGTGTAAGTGCGGTATTGTTAGTATGCAGCGCCGTTGTTGTTAATGTTCGTATGTAAAGCAGAACGCTTATTGCGCTGGAACTGTGTGTTGCGCTCGCGCCCGTTCTTATCTGCATACCTCCGAATACAGGCCTAAGTCTATTGGCATTTGTGTTTTGGTTTAACAATTTTTGCCGTTATTGTTGTTGCTTATTGTGGCAGTCTAACAGACGTACGTGGGTGCACGTGAATGCGTTTGGAGTGGACCGCACAAGTGCGCCACTTGAATTGGGTCTAATATTTAACTTTTAGTGTTTTATAAACCGGCTAAGAGTCGTTGGAAAATACTTGAACAGTATGCGGTTGTGGGCAGTATGAAATTATATATTTATATATGTACATATGTATTAATATGGTGCATATGCACACACAATATATATAAAATTAAATGTAATATATAACATTGGAACTATTGAAGTGCCAGCAACGTTATTTATGAAATATTTGAATGGAAGTTAAAAGTTAGGCTTTTGATTGATGTTCGAAATTAAAGTAAATAGTGATCTTAAAGAAATGGAAGAAAAAATTAAAATTAGGTAAAGAATATAGTAATAAACTATTAATAAAATAGTTAAAAATTTGTTTTGCTCTTGAAACGTTGGAAAAAAATGTAAAAGTAGTAAAAAAGTTAAAACAAAAAATTATGGAAAAACAATCATTATTTTAAAATATTTTCTTTAATTACCTCTATCAATAGATTCTATATCTATTACAAAAAATGGTATCATGAGTTTGTAACCAATTTTATGCTATAAAACGTGCGCTCGTAAATTTTTTAGAACTAAGATTGTTAATGAAAAACTAAATTAATAACTAATTGAAAAATTTGGAACTCAGAATAAGGTTCATCTGTCTGTCCGCACGGCTGTCGAAATCTCGCGAAAATCTCTTCTACAGTTTTTGAGGCATTGGTCTAAAATTTTGTTCAAGTCTTTTTCTTGTCACAAAGCTGCTGATATAAGACCACTATAGCAAATACATATATAAAACTGTAGTATGTAACTGCTATAGAAAGTGAACTCGGAAAATAATGTCTTTGTGTGGAAAATCGTTGTTGACGGCATATCTTTTCGAAATTTGACAACAGTGCAATCTCCGAAGAAATCTGATCGATCAAACTCTAGTTCTTATATGGATAATTTTTTTGGTTGACGAGATGTCTTCTAAAAATTTCGCATTGCTTATTATCTAAAATCATCTATCTAATTAACTCCAAAAAAAATTGTTTAGATCGGATTATTATAAGCTATAGCTGCCATACAACTAACAGATCAAAATCAAGATAAAGTTATTTTTACATCTTTTTTTTGCTATAAAAAATACACCAGTAAAGGGTATTTATTATAGCTTTGGTGCAAACGAAGTTAACGTTTTTTCTAGTTTTAAATATAAAAAATGATTTCATATCAATCCCAAAATTTTTGGATATGGGTAATCTTTTGCTTAGAAAATATATCTAATATTTGCCTAAAATTTTCTAAAAGTGTTATGTTCTTTATATTACTAATATTAGTACAACTGTCAGAACATTTCTAAGATTGTCCTTTAATATACATATATATATATGTACATACATACCTTGACATTTTTGGAGCAATAAGTCTCCCAAAATTTTGTTAATAATTTTTCAAACAAATATGGTAATATTCATTTAAAAATGGATAGATGTATTGAATTTAAGTTTAATAAGACTTTTCTTCACTGCTGAAGAGGGAACATTGTAGCTCTACTACACTCATTAAAATGTTTCAAAAAATAATATAATCGCGTCAATCTATCTAAACATTTAGGTATTTAAATCATGGAATCAGATATACCATGCACATCTTCTTCTTCTTCATTGGCGAACACACCGTTTACGCGGTTATAGTCGAGAGGCTGTTTTGTTCTTTTCATTGGGGGTGTTTTTTTTTACTTGGTGGGTCCCAAACCCTGTGCACAACCCTCGTGAGGGAATATACCATATTACACCATATATAGACTTTAGTACAATTATGAACAAGGAACTTAGTTTCTTAATGCACCTCAATTCTATGATTTGAAAAACCAAAAGTTCAAATAATTCGTGCGATTTTTTTTTCTTCTTCCACAAATGGAAATTGTCGCCTTGTGGAAGCCGTTTTCAGTCGAATAGTTAAAAAAAACTCGCTGAAGGAGCTGAAGGCCATCCCAAAAGATTTATTTACTATTTCCGGGTACTTTTTTGTCACAATATCGTTTTTTATAAAGTGAATACTAGATAATCGCTTATTCTTAACTAAAAGAACAAAAGCAAAATATGCAACTAATTTACAGTGACTGCTAAATACAATTTTTTATTCATGAACATTTATTTTGCAGTGCATTTTTTTAGCATAAACAAAATGTTTTTAAAGCGTCTTTCTAAATTTTTGATTTATCAAGTTGTTTACTTTCGAAACACTTTTATACGGTACCTACTTATAATTTATTGCCACCCAAAAGCTACGCGAAGAGTTTTATGATGCAAATTTTCAAAATTCGCTGCCATATTCCATAAAAAAAATTTTGAAAAATTCTTAAGTGCGTCGAAAATAATAAAAAAATGAATTTGTAAATGCATATCCATCAAACAAATGAAATATTAATAATTTCGTGCACAATAACTCATGTGTTACGTGTTGCAATTTCGAAATACATGTGTACAATATTTTCCACAAACAATTTATACACATAAAAGTGTATGTTAGTGTGTTACTAAGTGCATTTGTGTGAAGAAAAAAATGAAAAAACAAAGAAAAATTGAATTGAAAGTTAAAATTGAACAATTGCTATTAGCACAGCTGCAGCGATAGACAACAATTGCTTAGCAGCCGACTGTAGAGCGCAAGAGCTGCACAAAAGCATAAATACATACACACATACATACATACATATGTATGTTAGGCCCACAAAAATTGAGCACATCCACACAGCGTTGACCTTGAAGGTAAGTGCATGCCGCTTTTATTATTATACATATTTCTAAATTTAACATATAAACTGCTGTGAGTAGCCACCACTACCTACAAAAATATACTAGTCACACATATACGTGCATACGCACCTGCTGGTATGTGTGGTTCATGTGAACTAGCGCCGCTACTTTTGACTCCACTCTCGTTTCCGCTTTAAACTTTTCGTACAAGTTATCGATTGTTTGGGGAATACAGACACATATACATGCAACGTTGTGTTTGTGCGCGAAAAGTCCTTCGCCTCAAAGCTTCGTCGAATAGCAACAAAGTCATTAGCTGCAGCAAACAAACTCATACCAATGTATGTATGTATATATATATATGTACATACGTACATTTACTTCATAGTCATGATATATTTATAGGCACTTAAACGCGCACAGCTTTCTGCGCCGACAAGCGCAACAACAACCTTGGTACCGGCAAGGACACAGTGCAGATGATTTGTGCAACGCAGCAACAGCAGCTGACCCCCGGCTACAGGCAGGAAATCTGCGGCATTTTGCAGCAGTACGCATGTTTGCCGCTGACCACAACAACAAGCACAGCAACAACAACTGTTGCAGAAATTGCCAAATCAAAGTGCAAAATACAGCAACAATTATTTTGCAAATTTTGCCGCATTGCAGCTGCCGGCTGCTTGCGCAAGCAACATGTTGCTTGAGTGATGTTGCAGCAACATGTGCGATGCATAAATGCTGGCTTGTGCTAAGAATGAGTTGTTGAAAAATAATTTTCAGTTGAATCTGCTTTAGGTATTGGCGTGAAAATTAACGTTGCAACGCATTTGTGTAACGCAACGAATTTTCGTCACATTCGCGTTAAGCAGAGCGCCATTTTAGTGAAAATTTAAGCGATTTTAATAATTTTTTTAAACCTTTTTTTTACTTTTTTTTAACTTTTTTTTAGCTTAAACTTAAAACTTTTTTTAAATCGAAAAACTGTTACAACGTTGCCACCTATTTTGGAAAAATTAAAGATACTTTTAAAAAAGCAATTTGAAGCCTTAAAATATTAGCAAGTTGCCACCTATTTATACAATAAATTAACATTATTAGCTGTAAACATTTACTTGTACAATTAAGAATAGGTTTCTACAATGTTTATAATCTTTCAACATTTTCCCTTGTATTGCAGTTGAGTTAGAATCATTTTTGAGATGCAGTTTAAATAAATTTGAGAACTTTTTGATTTTTTTTTAGAAATTCATAAAATAAATAATATATTACATTATGGGCACCAAACTAAGCAGCTTTAGTAAAAAATGTGTATGTCAAATTTTTGTGAAACGTTGCCACCTTATAAAAAATTCCAAAAAAATTTTATAAACAGAAAACAACTTAAAATGAATTCTAAACTGATTTATGACAACTTACTAATAAAATTATTTTTAGAAGGTTGCCACCTGTTTGAAAAACAATTAAGCAATATTAATATGAAATCAAGGATCAAGGAGAGTTGTCATTTTTAGTATCGTTTCCATCAATTTAAAAATGATTAAAAAATTTTTAATATTTCTAATAATTTCATTTTCTCATTTTTAGAGAAAAGATTTTTCTTCTTCTTCTTCTACTTAAAATGAATTCTAAACTGATTTATGACAACTTACTAAGAAAAAAAACGTGTTTGAAAAACAATTAACCAATAATAATATGAAATCAAGGATTCAGGATAGTTGTCATTTTTATTATCGTTTCCATCAATTTAAAAATGATTAACAAATTTTTAATATTTCTAATAATTTCATTTTCTCATTTTTAGAGAAAAGGTTTTTCTTCTTTTCATATAAAATAATTGAAATATGATTTTCATATATTTTTATAAGCTACCTACATAACTCGTCGGCTACGTGAGTCTGTTCTGACTGGTGGGTGTTGCTCATGGCGGCCACTGCTAGTATTTTTGTTACGTTTTTAGTTGCCATGCCATTGCACTTCGTTTCGCTTTCAATTACTTCTCCACACTTGCGTTTCTGCCTGTTTATAATTCATATTTATTTTTTCTCTTCTCACATTTGTTCTGCTGCGAATTCGATTTGTTTGTTTTTATATAAAAAAGAGTGTAAAAAAATAACCTGTGAATGACTGCAATGCTGACACTTGCAAGCGACTGGTGAGCATTAAATGTCCATATTCATATACATATACATATATATGTATCTAAGTACGAATGTTGCCCTCACTCTTCTTCGCTTAACACCCATGTTGGAGCCACTGCTGCTTGTTGCTGTTAGTGGTGACAGCGTTGCATTTCCAACAATTCATTTAATTCGCTTTTTTGTTTTTGTTTTTATTTGTTTTTTGTATTTTTTTTGACACCATATCTTTCCCCGTTCTTTCAGCTGTCTCGCTGCACTTGTCTTTCATTCATTGCTTTTGCCTCGGTCTTTAAGCGGCTGCTAGGCAAATGCACTGTTAACTTAATTTATTATTTCGACCCATTTATTTGCTACTGTTTTTCAGCTCTTGCTGTTGTTGTTCGCTCTCTGCTTCTTCTTGTACATTTTTTGTGTAATATTGCGTGGCGAATGCGAGGTGCGATTTTTCATGCATGCCTAATTACGCCCCCTTCGGTGATCAGAGCATATGCACGCCTGTTTAGTGGTGCCCCACTGCAGCTTGTGCTCAGCGCATTTAACCTCGTTTCGCGGAATTGTCTTGTAGGAGTGTGAAATTAATGGTCGAACAAGTGCTCTTACTCGCAGTTCGCCCTCAAGCATGCATTTAACTGTAACGCCGAAGTTTACTTTGAATCGTTTTGCCAACGGAAGAAACAGCTGTTTGATAAATTTCATTGAAAACGAAGAGAGAGTTCGTGGGGAGTGCAAAACAATTATTTTGAAGAAGTGTGGTTGAAAGTTTAATTCCAAGTGATAGACGATTTTTTTAATTATATGGTAATGAAGGCATAGTAATATGCTTCATAACTTAAAGTACTCGTTATTTAAAGGGGTTTCAAATGAGATTAGATGTCGATGGCCCTTAATATCC
The DNA here is from genome assembly GCF_016617805.1 of Bactrocera tryoni. NCBI lineage: Eukaryota > Metazoa > Arthropoda > Insecta > Diptera > Tephritidae > Bactrocera > Bactrocera tryoni. The sequence goes on from NC_052499.1 coordinate 55,743,094, forward strand.
CTAAAATATATATTTTTTTAATTAACATATGATTCTTATATCTCTAATATATATATTTTCTTAATTAACCTATGAAGCAACAATAAAGTTATTTACTTAAAATCCATTGATTAATGCGAGTTCCTTGTTCGTTTCACCACTTCATATATTTTTGGAAGAAATTAATTATGATTTTTTGGTCAAATATTCCACCAAAATGATCTGAATTAATAAACCCAGGTCTATTTTAATTTCATTGCTATCTAGACTCTGGTTCGCTTAAATATCAGAGCAAGATTTGATCTAAAGCTTTCGCCCTGTTGCCAACCCATTCATAAGTAAAAACAATAAAAAAATAATACAGCTAACTTTAGTATAAGAATGTATGTGAATGCATCACCTGATCAAATTTGACCCGGACTGACAATTTATTTTCAGATATATAAAAAAAATGTTATAATCGACTTCATAAAAGGCTGCTGAGCCAATACAAATATGGCAACGTTTAATTTAATTTTCCATGCACTTATAAACCGTTATAGGCAATGGCCTTCGGTGACTTAAGCGATTCTTGTTTATATTTTCTGCTTATTTTTGGAGCGCCATTCGTTAGATATTTGGTTAGTTCTGACATCATATTCTTAAACTCACGTCTTGTTCTTATGAATGATGCCCTTGATGAATGTAAGGTTCTCGTCTATGTTGTCTAACATAATTTTTGCGACGTCGTTTTTGCAAAAGATTCAAGTCTTTTGTTACCTTGATACACTTCATACCCTAAAGATTTATTAAAATGAGTTGAGTCGCTCTATAAGAGGTCAACGTGCCAAATTTATACATGCGTCCTTTGAAGATTGGGACTAACGAAAAATATATGGATTTTAATCTAGTTGCGCCATCTAGGTGTCAGGTCGGGTACTTTTCAATTGACCTGTTAAGGGGGTATTCTGGTCTAGAAATTAAAAAAAATCGAAATTTTTTTTTATATTTTCAAAGTTTAACTATTCAAGAATATGTGTACAAGAGGATTTTTCAAAATTGAAATTATTTTCGGAGATATAGGCATTTTTCTGACCCGGCATCCAAACTGGTTCGGCCGGAACTAAGCGAACAAAAGACATTTAGGTGAAACTTTAAACGCGGTTTTCTCAAAACTGACTGTTTTCGGAACGATACCCACGATTTCTCAGGTTCTACTGGACTGATTTACTTGAAATTTTTATAGAGTCTTCTTTATAGGCTTATCTATGGTTGGAACTAGCCCCATCCCCAAATTTTTATTTTAAAAAAATTCGAAATGGTCAGAAAAAATGATCCAAAAAAACTTTTTTTTTCAGGCAGTCGCCATTTTGTGAAAAAAGTTTTTTCCCACTTTTCCGTAGTTCCGGCCATTGCCACATTATTCTAGATTAATAATCTTTTTTTTGTTTGGTTTCAGATAACTAGGAGGGTTGAAATCATGGGTATGGTCACGTGGAAATTTTTAGAGACCCCCCACTTCGTCAGCTCATAATTTTTGAAATTTTTTACTTTTTTTAGTTTTTAATTTTTTTCTGTACTCTTCTAAAATCAACAAATAACTAATAAAAAAATGTATAGTAAAAATATTAATTGCCTTTTTTTACGACACTTTAAAAATTACCTGAAATTCATGTTTCTAGACCAGAATACCCCCTTAAGATCCGATTCAATCTCTCTGATGTAATGAGAACGATTTTCAAGCACTACTTCATATAAAAATATGCCATTTTCATTAACATACATAGTTCATTCTAAGTTTGCCATTATTTCAAAAACTGTCTTTTAAACGCTGTAACCATACGTATTCCTTCTCTTCATAAATTGAAACATGGTGACAAATAAAAAGAGATAAAATAAGGTTCAAACGCTATGGACCTCAAGAAGATTACTCAAACGATCTTGTAATTTAACGAAGTGGCTGTAACTGGGTTGGAACGAATTAATATATGCTATGGACTATTTTGGGTACCGGTGAACTTAAAAGCCTACAATAAATTTGGTGTGATTTTGTTTAGCAGAAAATATCTTCGCCACATTCCGAAAAAATTTTATCTTTAGCGCACGAAATTCATATCTGCAGATAAGTTCGGGGGAAGAATCGCATCGGAATAGTTACAAAATTCATACGTTGTACGAAATTTGTGTAAATAAATATGTGCTGATAAGATAACAAAAGTATGAAAAATGCACACAAACAAATTCCTAGAAATTAACAAAAGTAAAATAATTTATAGCGAAGTGGAGCCACTTCCATTACAAGCAGAGTTGTCT